>NW_025959217.1:0-26662 GCF_023159225.1 Perognathus longimembris pacificus | reverse complement strand
TAAAGCAGCAAAAGCGTTGAGCATAGTAAATTCTGCCATTTCTTCCCAACATATAAATTATATAGATTACTCAGCCTCTTGGGAAGCTTATATTTTAACTATATCTCATTCTCCAACAGCGGTCCTTTGGCAGAAGGGACCCCCCTTTTGTGGTTTTCCTTGCCTGCTACTCCTTCAAAAGTATTAATTCCTTATTATGAATTGGTAGCCACCTTAGTCCATATGTGCCGTGTGAAATCTTGTAAGTATCTTGGACGAGATCTACAGGTTATTTATATACCCTACACTTTGCAGCAGCAAAAATGGCTTTATATTCATTGTGATTCCTGGGCCATTGCCTGGGACAATTTTGTGGGCACAATTTCACATCATTGTCCCTCCAACAAATTACTTCACTTTGCCTCTTCTTACCATTAAGGGAGGGCAATGCTGTTACGGATGAGGCTACCCAAATTTTTCTTTCTCAAATTGACTTGGCAAAGCAATCACAGGCTGCCCACCATCAAAACAGTCGTGCCTTATGTCAGCAATTTCATATTACTCGTAAAGCAGCTTGTCAAATTGTGAAAACTTGTCCCAACTGTGCTACCTTCCTGCCTGTGCCCTCCAATGGGATTAATCCTGGAGGCTTAGTGGCTAACCATGTGTGGCAAATGGATGTTACCCACATCCTTTCTTTTGGACGGCTCCGCTTTGTCCATGTTACCATAGACACTTACTCTAATTTTATTATGGCTACTCCTCTTAGCGGGGGAAGCTGGCAAAACATTGTATCTCCCATGCCTTACACTGCTTTGCTACTATGGGACTTCCTAAACAAATTAAAACTAATAATGGTCCAGGATATGTTGGACAAACTTTTCAAACTTTTTACAAATCTTACCAAATTGTTCACTCTACAAGAATTCCCTATAACCCTCATGGTCAAAAAATTGTCAAACGGCCAACGGTTTGTTAAAACACCAAACTTCTAAATTAAAAGGGGGGGAAACTATACCCCTTCTCTCCTGTTAATATACTTTCTTATACTTTATTCATACTAAATTTTTTAAAATTTGGGTTGCAATGGCCACTCCGCAGCACAGCGGTTCTGGGAAAAGAGAGAGCAAAGAGCTTTTGCCCAAGTTAAGTGGAAAGATCCTTTAACAAGTGCTTGGCACGGGCCCGATCCGGTACATGGGGTCGAGGACATGTCTGTGTTTTTTGACAGGATGAAAATGATGCCCGCTGGCTACCTGAGTGCTGTGTTCGGATTGTGGAAACTCATCAGAATGGTACAAGCGCTGACCCACTGGGCTTACATGCCAGATCCACCGATTGTGCACCCCGCGACCTGGGAGGGAGCTGAGGTGTTCATCCATGTCAACAGATCAGCATATGGTACAGCTCCAGACCCTTTTGTCCAGCACGTTAAGATGGGAGATTTTGCAGCTTCTGGCATTGGAACCCCTTTATGCTTTACAACTGACTCCAACAGTTATATTCCAGGCTGTACTGTAATACAATCCATAAATCATAGAATTTGGATTCCTGACAATAGTCAAGTATATAATATACAAATGACTTCATTGCCTACTGGGTTTCCTGTACATGCCAATTCTACCTCGTCCTTCATGATACCTCGCTGCATCAACTCCTCTCAAATTGTAGAACCCACGGGAGAACTGCACCCCGTAAAGTGTAGACATGATCACCCTTTTATAACCAATATTTCAGGAACTAATTCTCAGCTGATGGACTGGTCTGGAGCTAATCTCACCAACAAGTTCAACCCAGGTCTGTGGTGGATGAATGGACGCCCTCAACGCCATGTCTTGATGTTAGTGGCTTCCCTAAACAATATCTCCTGGCCCACGTCTACTTCTTTAAAAAATATTATGAGTTGTGTAACACCCCCTTATGCTATTATGTATGGACCTTTTAATATTTCTATAGGAGCCATGTATTTCAATGTTACCTGCACTAACTGTTCTTTTACAAATTGCTTGTATAGTGGTCTTACTGATTCTGTAATTATTATTAAGCAACCACCATTTGTTATGCTTCCTGTAAACTTATCTAAAGCTTGGTATAAAGAAACAGGTATTCAAGTGTTAAAACATTTAAAAGAACTTATGCGCCCTATACGATTTGTAGGGCTATTAATAGCAGGAATTTTGGCCTTTATTTCCTTAGCTGCTTCTGCAGCGGCTACTGTGGCTTTAACACAAAATGTGCAGACAGCTCACCATGTTAATCAGCTTGCTCATAATACCACGCAAGCCCTGCACTTTCAAGGCAGGATTGATGATAAGGTAGAACAAAAGTTAGAAGCATTATATGAATCTGTGTTGTCTCTGGGAGAACAAATTCGTGCCTTACAAACTTTGCAACGGGTGCGCTGTCATGCAGGGTTTGACTTTATTTGTGTGACCCTCCATAAGTATAATGGGTCGAGCTATCCTTGGGAACAAGTTGTAGCACATCTAAATGGTATTTGGCACCATAATAACTTGTCCTTAGATCTCTTTCACCTCCATAGACAAATAGCCGGACTAGAACAAGCTCCAAGTAAATGAATTTCCCCCGAGAGGAACCGCAGCCAGAGACGGGTATGAGGCGGTGCCAGCCTTAGACCGACCTAAGACAGGGCCTTCAGCACTGCTCTGAAGTTGTTCCCTAAGACGGGTAAGGCGGGCTGGGGTACCCACCCCACCTAAGACAGGCGGGTTCGCTTCTTTTAATAAAAAGACGGGGGAACTGTCAGGAGCCGAGCTAGCAGCTAAGCTCATCCTGACCTCTGGCTGTGCCGATGTCGCCAAGGTGTCGGGAGTCAAACCTGCACCTAGTTTCATTATCACCTCTGGCTGTGCTGTTACCGCCAGGATATGCTAAAGGCAAAGTCCACAGCCACTGTCCGGAATTGCTTTGTTACCTTGTGTTTACTGTAATCAAATGTTGTAAACTTCAAAGCCTCTTTGTGTTCTGGAATTTTAACAACCCTATGCTATTCCCTGGTTCCAAAACTGCATATAAGCTGGAAGTTAAGAATAAACTGTTGCTGCAGTCTTGAGGTTCAACCTTGCGGCTGCAGACCTCCCGTACCCCATCTTTGTCTCTTGTCTTTTTTCTCTTGCCTTATTTTTCCTTTTCCTTATCCCCGCCGCCCCTCAGTCAGGATTCCTGCTCCCCTGCCCGGCTGGCCCGGCAGGCCTGAATATCACACAGAAGGTTCTGTAAAGCAGGCCCCAGTTTCTTCTTCTGTCAGCTGATCACAGGAAACTTACTCTAAAGCCACAGGTATGGAATGAGAAGAATAAGAGTGCGACAGGACTTCAGACCATAGGCATTTGGGCTATTTCTTATAACTTACTTGTTCCTCTCTTTACTACTGGGAAGCATGTATATTCTCATCTGAATATTTGAGAGGTATTGAATTTTTGAAATCTATTTTGAGATTCTATCGTTTTAGATTTTCAGAGGAATAGGAGTAGAAAGAATCATCAAGAATAAAGATTAACAGAGTTTAATCTCACATCCTATTATTATTTTTCCAATTTCACCAAAACCTCATTTTTTCAGACTAGTGTTCAATTGAAAATATCCTCTTAATGCTCATGAGGCTTTTGTGGCAACATGGGAAAACGTCTAAGAATTACAAAGACCTAAGTTTGATATTTGCCAATACCATTGCTGAAGTCTTGGCAATTAAATCTCTAGGCCTCCTGTAAATTTGGGTCTTACGCATAAACTCTTAATCTTACCTTCTGAGAGTACAGGGTAGATGTTGAGTGTTCTCACCACAAAAATGATCATAATCTGCGATATATATGTTAGCTAGATTTAACCACTCTATGTGTAAAATATGTTGTACTTGATAAGTATGTATCATTTTACCTGTAGATTTTTATAAATATGTTGATTAAAAATGGAGGGAATACTACCTATGAGATACTGAATGGGCTCTAAGAAAATGAGTTCAATCAGGCAAAAGCCTTTTACAGGTAATGTTTATATTTGAACAAGAGCTTAGGATTTTTGTTTTTTTTTTCTTTAGAAATTTTATTTAAATATACGGAAAATAGTTATGGATGGCAAAAGGTGCTATTTATCCTGTATTTTTTATTTTTGTAATTTTTTATTCTTTTATTATTTAAAAGGTGATGTACAGAGAGATTACAAGAACATGTCAGGTAATGAGTACATTTCTTTTTAGACAATGTCACCCCTTCCGCAAGCTCTCTCCCTGTGTTTTCTTCCATTCCCCCCACACAAGTTATATAGTTAATTTTCAACATAGTGTCTAGTGAGTATGTCTCTGTTTCTTTCATGGTTTTGAGCATCACAGTTATTGATAGCATGTCTGAACCTGCTTCCTGGCTCTCCCATTGCACTCCTTGATCCCAATCATTCTACAACACCACAGTAATCAAGGGGATCTTTCTAAAACATGGCACATCACTTTTCTAGCTAAAACTTTCCAATGTGTTCTTAGAATATTTGAAATTAAGTCTAAACTTTCTATTATGGTTAATAAAACTACACACAACTTCTTTTATGACTCTATATCAGTTTTCTTTTAGGCTAGATAAAGTGTGAAGTACCCTGCACACACACACATACACACACACACACACACACACACACACACACACACAACTCCTTTAGTTCTTACAAGAAAGTTTGAGAAGGTTGGCTGAAAGAGAGAAAAAAGCTGAGGAATTAAGATTAACAAACCTTCCCTAGAGCACCTAATTAGTAAGGCTTGCAACTGCTTCACACCCAGTTTTCAACAATATCTAGCACTTACTACATATCTTCTGCTAGACACTGAATGAATGTCTTTATATAAAGGTAACCACTTAATAGGACATATGCCACATGATGATATTATTATTCTCAAATGGAGAAAAACGCTTGGACTCAAAGAAGTTAAGTAACTGGATTAAGTCACAGAAGTAGGAAATGGCAAGGCTGGAGTTTAAATAAACCCAGGACAGTCCCACTTCATACTGCTAACCCTAAGCATTTCCTCCTCCACATCCTCCTGCTCTTCCTCTTCCTATTATGCCAGTCCTGGAGCTCAAGCTCATAGCCTGGGAACTGTCCCTGGGCTTATTTTGAAGAGCTTAGGTTTTTTAATACATTTTTAGCAAGTTTACTTAGGCTCATCTACCCTCCCATTGCAAAATGAAAAAGTTCATATTATTCTGTATGAGTCAGTACTTTGCTGAGATAAATTTTTTCAATACCATCTGTTTCATCAAATAAAATTCCTACTCTACATTAAAGATCAGCTATTGTATCATTCATAACATCTGTACAAATACAATTTCGAGATATGTAAGGGGGTTGGAAATTTTTATCTTTCATATATTATGTTCCTACAGCTTGTTTTATGCTGTATTTTGGAGTCCAACTGGAAGATAAATCTTTGCCCCTCTGTCTGAAGTAGTTTCACGTACAACCCGTTTATGATTATAACTCTGTTGTAGTTCCTATCTCTTATATTTTTAGAGTTTTAACTCATTCCATGTTTGAAACCAAAAGACAATCGCTGTGCTATTTGTCTATGAAAGGTGATTCTGCACAGTTTAATATTTGGCAAGCAAACGAGAACCATGACTATTTCTGTTAACATAGGAGGAATCCCCATCAGGGAAGTGACTTCAACTGAAAGGAAATATTTGGATAGGAGGAAGAGGGAAGAAAAGAAAAAGAGCAAATAAAACTTGTCAAGGGACCACTGTGTTGGGAGCCTTTTCTCTAGACTCGGTGCATTGAAAAACTCCATTATGGAGGTATCATTCACATTCACACACGAGCAAAACAGTATCGAAGACTATTATTCCACACCACAGCTAATATGGTGAAGAGGGGAATGGATCCCAGCTGTCTCCTCCATGAAATTGTGCAGCTTTCAGACTGAAGCTAAGTGGACAGCATATCTACTCTGTAGCATAGTGGAGAGGGAAAGAAATGTGTCCCAGATTGGATAGTGAAGAGTGCCAACTTCAGAAAAGAACCACTGAAGGAGGGTGGGGAGAGAGGAGAGATGAGGTGCAACAGTTATCACCAGCACAAAGGAGGAAAGATAATTTCAAAGGAAGGGTACTTGAGAATGGTCAGCATTAGGAAGTTCAATCAATAAGAGAACAGGCTCTCCACCTGCTAATGCAATCACCATTAACCCAAAAAAGCATACAAATCATCATTAATGCCTTCTTCTCCCTCACCAATTAGTAGCAGGGTTCAAATGAATTCCCTTGCCAGGCCTTCCTTTCCATCCTTTCTGCCCTCACTCTACTTCAAACGTTTACTCCCCAGCTGAGAAACTTGTAGCCTGGTCTTATGGTTTCTAGTTGGTGCCCTGGATTCACCCAGCTTCTTCTCTTCAAAATAGTTTCATGTGACTCTTCTGTGCAGAGTTCAAAAGGGATTTCCCCCCACACCCCTGTCACAAATCCAGTATTTTTCCAGTCTTTACACTCTCTAGACACCTTTTTACTTTTAAGCCGCTGTCCCATATGACACTAACTAACCCTATGAGCTTTATCTGCTTGACTTGATCAGTGGCTGTGAACTACTTGCTCTCTGACCTTTATTCTATCTGTACCTCAGTTTATCAGCTGCAAACATCGAAATAAATTTTTTTAAGAAAAAATAGTGCTTATCCCCTATAATTAGAGAATAAAACATGCAAAACTCTTGAAATAGTGCCTGACTGCACTATTGAATAAGCACTCAATGAATTTTAGTTATAATTGTATTAACTTTATGATTTTATAATTAACTTTTCAGCTAAATGTCATACAAAAACCCCCAACAACAACAAATAGGACCATGAACAGTGTATTGGTACCACGTAACATTTAGCCTCCACGTTATGCTTTTAGCCACTTTGCCATGATCCCAACAAACTGCCCAAGTTCTGCCTCTAAAAGGCTCTCCATGTATTCTGACTATCTACTCTGAAGAGCCTGTCATACTTAAATGACTGATTCCTAAATATAGTCATTCTAAATCCAATCACTGCCCTTTCAGAAGCGTTGTCGCTGAACTCTTTCTGAGAGCAATGGCCTACCAATTTGGAATATTTTTACTTTTTGTGTAATGCTTATTAATTTATTGCTTGTAATTTTTTTTGCCAGTCCTGGGGCTTGAACTCAGGGACCTGGGCACTGTCACTGAGCTTCTTTTGCAGAAGGCTAGCATGCCAACAGTTGAGCCACAGCATCACTTCTGGCTTTTTCTGTTTATGTGGTACTGAAGAATCGAACCCAGGGCTTCGTGCATGCTAGGCAAGCACTATACCACTAAGCCACATTCCCAGCCCTGATTGCTTTGGTAAACTTTTAAACTACTATATTTTCCTATCACTTTTAAGTCTACAAATCACTTTGAAATCCATCTGCTCCTTAGGTTTCATTTCCCTGACTATGATTGCCTGCCCCAGGTGGCAGGAACTGAGATTTTGCTTGTCTATGTAACTCTGCCCTGCCAGGGCACTGCCAGGGAGCAGATTCCTAAACACAGGCGCATGAAGGGCATGGATTGTCCTATGCACACAGCTTCACCGTCACTGAAGAAAGAAACAAACTACTTTTCAAGTAAGAAAAAAAGTCAATTAAGGTTTCTAAGGATCTCACTTTTCCTCCAAGAAATAACTTTCCAACTTTCTAGCAAATCTCTTTTTAGTTCAAATACCTGATGCTGCAAACGGTCATCTCTGTCTTGATACATCTTAATGGCTAGCAAAGTGTGGGGAGGGGTAGTTGCCATAGTGACCAAGAGAAATGTCTGTAGACAGACAATTTCTGTCACTGAGACAGAAGAGTATTTCCTGTTCATCCATCTCTAGTTTGATTTAGTATAGTAAAGCTCCAAGGCAAAGTCGATTCATTTCAATTACAGAAGACATTGCTCTGGTTCTGACTCCGCAGGAATGGTACCAGTAATGTGTCACCAACACTTGACAATGGCTCAGTCTCAGCAATAGTTTGACAAAAGAAGAATCTCACCACTTGTTGACTGACACCAGAAGAGTCACATCAGTAATCAATAACAGTTCAGTCTCACTCATATTTTTGTGTGCCTTAGGACTGGAGTTAAGATTGCCACAGAAATGAAATCAACTATGAAAGATATTCATTTGTAATTCTAAGTGCTTACATTCACATAAACAATTATTTAACATGTACACAGGCCAGTAGTTACTACCTATTTCCATTATTCATCATTTTCTCTGGCACCTTTCACCACTTAATCCCATTTTTTCCAAAATTAAAATTTAAAGAGGCAACTTCAGTCTGGTTTGGACAATGACACCATTCACTGGGAGACACAGGAGAAGAAGATGGGTCGGGGAGTGAGGTTAAATTCATCCTGAGCCATTCTAGATTTATAATGCCCAGCTAGACTTGTGTGCTGTTGGCCAAATTCTTCTAAAAAGCTATCCCATTAAGCCCAGCACAAGGTCGACTAATGCCTTCTGGCTTCTGTGAGTCTGAGGTTCGTATCTCTGATATTAGATAATCCATTTCACTGGATGCTACAGAGACCATTCTTTTGCAGAGGAAAACGAGTATTTTCCAACTTCAAAATAGACTTGCTAAAAGGTAGATTTCTAATTTCTAGTTAGGCGATTTATAATGTCTTCTTGTAATAAGGCATATGTGAAGTAGGTTCAGATCCAGGTCTATGGATCATGCTCTTGTTCAAACACACTTGATATTTACAATTTCAACCATGTCACCAAGATGGGGGGAAAATCATGGTTTAGTATGCTGAGCAAAGTTGACTCACTGATCATCCCAGGATTTAATCAGAAAATGCTCAAGATTTCAAGGCAAATATGAGCTGAGGCTGCTCATCTCTCCTAGTTCTAATCTATTACCCTATTTGGTACCATTAGAGAACCGGAGCAGAGCATTCAACACAACCTAACATGTCAGACTAGACAACTTGTATGCAATAAAAAAGGCCAAAGGCAGATTTAAACATCAAATGACCCCATTTTCTTCAAACACATTGACACTGATTTCTCTTTAGTCTTTTTCAACAATGATATTGGCTTTATACGTGTTTATTACAATAAATTCATACCAAATCAATAAATTCTTACACTTGCATGAGATTTTTGTTTTTGTTTGTCCTGGGACTTGAACTCTGGGCACTGTCCCAAGCAACTTTTGCTCAAGGCTGGCATTCTACCACATGAGCCACAGTGCCATTTCCAGATTTTTCTGAGTAGTTTATTGGAGATAAGAGTCTCATAAGCTTTCTTGCCCCAAGTAGCTTCAAACTGCAATCCTCCTGAGAAGCTAGGGTTACAGGCATTGATTCCTGGGTCCTACCTTTGCCTACGTTTCTTTGCTGTGGTGTATACGTTAAAGAACAGGAAGTTCTAATGTTTCTTACTATCAGTGGAACTATGTTGAAAACTTAGAAATAACTTGAGAATACCAACATTAGGATTCATCACCATGATGTGGCAAAGGCATGGGAGGTTTAGAAATCTTCACATGTGATAGACAGACTCTTCTGAAGAGACAATGCCCCTATTAAATTTATGGCTTCTAATGTGTAACCTCCAACATCCTAAAAATATCCCAGAGACTTTTATGTTCTTGGTACTAAAGTTTGTAAGATATGGTGAACAGAGGATGTTGTCCTAATGACCTAGGACTAGATTTCATAACTACATAGATGCCCTCATACTAATTAATATGATCATCTTAACTACCATCTGAAACAGTATTCATTGTTGAGGAGAAAAAAACCACAGGCTATTCTCAGCCACAGAACATGACCAAAAATTGTGGATACACATTTCTTTCTGTATAGCTGAATTGCATGTCATCGTCTGATGAAAACCAACCCAAAATTACAGTTATAATCTAGTTATAATGTCAAGCCAGACTCTGGACAACCTGCTTCTGGAAGTCCTCTCCAGGCTGGTATGGCCCGTGCCTTTGTCAGATTAACTGCATGGCCCACATCTGAGGTCATCCTAAATCTCATGATGGAGAAGAACAAACTCAAATACTCAACTACAACTAGTTTAATTGGCTGTGAACTTCCATAGGGTTTGGGATTATTGTGTTTGGGGGATGAGAATTTTAGGGGATTAACAATATTTGAAAAACACAGTCATTTTTTCCAAATATAATATCAGAAAAAACTCCATTTGGGTTGGCCTAGCATGCTCAAGACCCTGGGTTTGATTCCCAGTGCTGCAAGGAAAGAATAAGAGGGCTGGGGATATGGCCTAGTGGCAAGAGTGCTTGCCTCGTGTACATGAGGCCCTGGGTTTGATTCCTCAGCACCACATATACAGAAAATGGCCAGAAGTGGCGCTGTGGCTCAAGTGGTAGAGTGCTAGCCTTGAGCAGGAAGAAGCCAGGGACAGTGCTCAGGCCCTGAGTTCATGGCCTAGGACTGGCCAAAAAAAAAAAAAGAAAAGAAAAAGAAGAAAGCTGGAGAGGGGGAGAGAAGGGAACAGAAGAGGGGCAAGGGGAAAGAGAGGGAGAGAAAGGGGAAGGGACAAGAGAAGGAGGGGAGAGGAATAGGAAAGGAAGGAAGGGAGAAGGGGATGGGAAGACAAAGGAGAGGTGAAGAGAAGGAGAGAGAAGAGGGGGAAGATGAAACACACTCCCAATTCTTTTGTCACTCAGTGACAAACACAATCAAATTCTCATCCCTATACCTGGGAAAATAAGGAAATGCAATGAAGCTGGGTATTGGGGCACCGGGGCTCACATTTCAGACCCAGTGACTCCAGACTCTGAGGCAGAAGAATTGATTGAGCACTTTGCCTTAATACCAGCCAAGGCAACACAGCCAGACCCTGCCTTCCAGTATAATTTCTACTCATTAAAAATGAAGTCTAAAATACAAGTCAAATTAAATCCTCTAGCGACCTTAAAGGTAAGTCGTAGCTAACAAACAAACAACCTATTTCAATTCAGAACAGTAAATGTTCTTTATTCATGTGGATTTGTAAAGATCTAGTAATCTGAAGACCACCACAAAATAAGGAAACTAGAGAAAAGCTCAAAAAAAAATGTTCACAGTGTTCTTGACCAAACTAAATAAAATCCCATTGTAATTTTCAGCATAAGAAAATGTTTAATTCTTTGCTCTTTTTCTTGAGTCAGCATAACTTCCTGTATCTGCCTTATGGATAGCATTGGATGAACCAGCCTAAGAGAACTGGAGTCCTGTTCTTACTGTTCATCTGCTGTTTGGATCTAGCCCATTGCGACTTTCTTTATTTCTGACACAAATTCATCAAGATCACTTCATTAGTAATGGAAAAACTGTACATGGAACAAGAAATTATTTCGGGGAAAAATCTAAAACTTTCAAATGTTGAAATTATTTCACCATAAAATTTGGACTGCAATTAAGTTGTCACACTGATTGAAAATTCACTTCGGAGCATTTTTTTTTCCAGAAAAAAAAGCTTTTCTATCTGTAACATATTACAAGGAGAACACGCAACAATGCAGAGGAAATAGCATCAGCATCAAGAGATTTGGGTGACTAAAGAACATCTGCAATAATTTTAGCATTTACCGTTTTCCTTTGATTTCTCTGCAGAGAAAATACTTCATTATACAAAATAACTCTGCTAGAAGAAGAATATATGCCCACATCCTCATGATTCCTACGTATGTAGTAATACATACATATATATATAAATATATATAAAAAAAAAATATATATATATATATATATATTTCATACCGTAAAGTATGGCTGTTGAGGTGGAAAGCAATGTCTAGTATCCAAGAATGCAAAGCGAGCAAAACAAGCCACTGTTATGCATGGACATAGACCACCTCTCCATAACACACAAGATACCTGTTCTGGAATTTCTTCTTGTTAAGTAAGCTGTTTCATTAAAGAATAAGAAAAAATAATTTTTTTACTGCTTTTCAATTAACCTGTATGAGCTATTTTTCAAAAACTAACAAAATATGCTAGGCACCATTGGCTCATGCTTACACTCCAGCTACTGAGGAGGCTGAGAGCTGAGGGTTGCTGTTTGAAGCCAGCCGCTACCAGTAAGACTGTGAGCCTATTATCACCAAGTAACCAGTCCAAAAAAAAAAAAAAAAGCCTCTGAGTAGAGCTGTGGCTCATGTGGTAGAGCACTAATCTTGATTTTAAAAAAGTAAAAATTCAGACCACTCCCAGGCCCTGAATTCAAGCACCCAACAGGCACAACATACTCTAAAATGAAACATGTAAAGATACACGCAAACCTAATTCAATAATTAATGAAACAGAAAAAGACTCAGGGTCCATCATGATACCCTAGTATGAATGAGCAAAGTTGAGTAAATGCTAAACATGGCGTGTTTTCCCTGCTCAGGCGAGGCCAGCCAGGTTTTAGTAAGGTTCCACAACGAATGAGGCCCCACAGGACTCCTGCCCTTACAAGGAGACCATTTTCCACCAGAGTGGGACCTTCCTGGAAGTGACCACCTTCCCCTGAAAACATGTCTATCCTCAGCCGAAGCCTTGGGAGGCAAGTTCCTCTGTTGGAACTTTCTGGAGAATGGAGCCAAGTTCTTTTTCTGGACAGCTCGAGAATTTGAGGATATTTGGATACTTCTCCACTCTGAAGCTTCTTTGCAGTTATCCTACTCATATTTATACCATATGGCACCAATGAGACGCTCAAGTAAACATTCTTTGCACACCATTTTACTAACTCAGTTCTTTAGTATTTATTAAGACTAACATGGGCTGGGCACTGGAAAACCTGTAGCATACAATTCTTTCATTAAAACTTTGACTCTGAAGACCATAATAACATACCTCTTAACTAGCGTCATTCTATGGCAGTGATTATAGACTTAATTCCTTAGATGCTGTATTAGTTCTAGAGAGCTCCATGCAGTATTGCTAATCATCAAGAGGCGCTTCTCTTTCTATTTTTGATGGAGTAGGTAACTTAGGCTGGAAGCACTTAAAGACCTTCCAATCCTAAACTACTCATTAACAGTGGAGCCAGACTTTCCAACAATTCTGATCCTCCAACTGAGTCCTTTCTACTGGCTACACCAATGCTACCTAAGTGGGGGGAAATAACCAGCATACTATTTTAGACACATTATGAATATGGCACTATTTATGTTACTGGTATTTACTCCAAAACATTTAAGTGCAAAAATCTTTAAGAACATGGATAAGCAGTGCTGATTTGTAAAAATTTAATGAAGGTCATTAAAAATAATGCTGGCTGCTAGAAAAAATTGGAAGAGAAAATGCCGAGTGTACCAAATCCTACTTTACCTAGCTGAAACTAACTCTTTTGAACGTATTTTCTCTGACCTAAGTGTCTATTCAAGAGCATAGTCTTTCCCTTGCTAAAATAAATTAGGTGAGTGGAGCTCTTGCATTTAGTGATAAAGCACACCCAGGAGACCAACTATGTCTACTTCAACACTGTACTCACCGTAATGTGAAAATCCCACCTACCATCTTGGATTTTTTCTTTGGAGGGCAACATTTACTAAACCTCTGTAGTTAATTATATTAAATAGTACTGTCACATCATATACTATGAACTTTGCAGAAGAGAAATTTGACCAGTGTCTTTCAAGGGAGTACATTTATTTATATATATAATTATTTTCAAACCTTCACAACATAGTTACTCTGCATGCTGATTTCCTTTCTATTTCACATTATAAGATCGAACATTGAGTGTCTGGGGGAAAATTATTTAACTTTTACAATATTTGTACTAAATTTAATATTAATAAAAAGGGGAAAATCATCTCAAAATTCGAACAACGTTTTTACTGCAAACACTACTTGCAGAAAAAGAGCTCTTCAATTTAGCACCTTTTAAAAGAGATTTTATAAATGATGATACAGTATGTTAAATTAATCCTTCTTTTACTCTCACATTCTCTGCCCTCTCAACCCCTATTATTCAATAGCTTTCACTGAGTTTTGTTTTGCCATCTTCATTCTCAGATGCAATATGTTTCAGTATTGTTCAACCTGTAACATTCTCTACCCACATGTGGTGTACTTTGTACATATCTTTTAAGGATAAGAAAGCTGAGGCAAGTCATGAGGCTAGGAGAGATGGGGAGAATGAAGGAAGGGGATGCATTGTACTCAACTGATATGGTGAATACAACTCCTTTGTACAAAGACTTCAAGATTTAAAAAAAAAAGAATTACAGTATCTCCATTTAACAAAATATAACAGAATGTAAACTTCCGTGTCCTATTATTAAAATAAATTGTTTTACAAGGCCAAATTTGAAGGCAAGAATGACATTTGGAAGTCCTTGAACCCAACCCCATTATCTAATAGATATAGACAATAGAGGTATCAGCTAGAATGAACCAAATCACCTCCTATTGGATCACGAGTTCATTGAGATCTGTTTCCCAACTCTCCATAGAACTCTGATACAAATGTGCTATAGAGGAAGACACAAGGGAGACAGACCAGCTCAGAAACAAACTGCATGTGAATTATGTGGCATTATTAAGAAGAGCAATATAACCAGTACTAGCACAGCTTCTGATCTACCTGGAGGATTTAAGAGAATGCTTATCATTTCAACTTGACGTCTGTGTAGGTCATTAAGGCTGGGTAGCCATTTGACAGGCAGACATGAATGGGGAAGATTCCAGGAAGAAGAGACAGAGACAGAAAAGCAGGAAGAAAACAAGTTTCTAGAAACCAGGAATTCCTATTGCTGAATGCTATAAGTATTAGGAAAATTTTAAAAAGGCTGGGGTCAACTTGGGCTCCTTCCATAAGGCAGTGGAGAAGAGGTATTTAAGCATAAAATCTACATTTTAGAAGTGTCCCAATGTGCAGGGTGCTGGTGGCTCATGCCTGTCTGTCATCCTAGCTACTCAGGAGGCTGTGCTTTGAGGATCATGGTTTAATGCCAATGAGGACAAGAATGTCTCTTAAAGAGTCTCATCTCCAGTTAACTACAAAACAAAAAGGAAAACAAACACCTGGATGTGGCAGTGTGGTTCACAGTGACAGAGGACTAGCCTTGAAAAGAAAGGAAGAAGGGCTGGGAATATGGCCTAGTGGTAGAGTGCTTGCCTTGTATACATGAAACCATGGGTTCAGTTCCTCAGCACCACATACATAGAAAAAAGCAAAAAGTGGAGCAATGGCTCAAGTGGTAGTGTGGTAGCCTTGAGCAAAAAAAAAAAAACTGCGGGCAACTTTGCTCAGGACCTGAGTCCAGGACTGGCAAAGGAACGAAGGAACGAAGGAAGGAAGGAAGGAAGGAAGGAAGGAAGGAAGGAAGGAAGGAAGGAAGGAAGGAAGGATAAAAGAAAGAGAGTAAGTGAGAGAGAGAGGAAGAGAGTGAATGAACTCAGGGACAGCACCTGCGTTCATGCAACACAAAATAACAAAAACAAAGAATCAACAAAGTGCTAGTTTTCCAATAAGAGATTAAACATTTGTTAGAAATATATTCCTTACTTATTTTTTAAAAGCCCCTCGCATTTGAATTTTTAAATTTAGCTCAAATGAGCAAAGCATCAGGCAGAACTTCATAGGTCGTATTTAAAAAGATCACATTGGCACTGAACTACATTGAGCTCCTACATCATCATCAGTATAGAGAAAAGGAGTCTAACCTTACATTTCTTTTTTTTTCAGAAAATAGAAAATGCTGTCAAGATGATATCCTCTCAAATAATTGTTACTTCTAAATAGGCATAATTAGTTGGTTGAGAGCAGTCATGATTGACCTAGTAGTTTTCAATGTTATCAAAAGTTCTAAAGGCCATCTTTGATCAGCAAACTTTTTTTAGAATAATCCTCACAGCTACCATGTGCCTTATAATTAGAGAGACACCATCACCTCCACTTGGAGTAGCCAGCAGCCTCTCTATGTGTTTTCCTTTTCTTTTTTTTGTAATAATTACTTATTTATTGTCAAAGTGATGTACAGATGGGTTACAGTTTCATACATTAGGCTATGTTTTCTTATATGCAAATTATGATTTCAACACTTACCCGATCTAATATTCAGGTTGTTCTAGCAATGAAATGAGATAATTAATGTAAGATCAATTAACAGCAATTTTTAGAAAGCTGAGCTGTATGAAAGCTCACACCTCATTGTTGGATCCTCAGAATTCATAGCATCTAGGACCATACAACTCATTAAATTGTGTTTTACATCATACTTCCTCATATACATATTGGGCCATCTTATTTTTTTAATTGTCATTTCAAGGGTTCTACTCATCTATTTTTTTAAAAAATCCTCATGACCAAAGTGTGCCCTCTAATTCTCTAATTCTCTAGGAATAATGTAGTTTGCTGCATACAAATTACTGTCATCACATATTTCTAAGCTGTGTACATTGAACATAACAAAACAGGTTAAAATTAAAACACATGATTTAGCCAGGCACCTGGGGCTCATGCCTGTAAACCTGGTTACTCAGCAAGCTGAGATCCAGAGGATCAGGGTTCAAAGCCAGCCCAAGCAGTAAAGTCCAAAAGACTCCATCTCCAATTAACCAGTGAAATGCTGGGCTAGATGTATAAGTGGCAAAGTAGCAGCTGAGCGGGCATACATGGCAGGATGAAGCCTTGAATTCAAACCTTGTTACTAGAGGTGGTGTGAGAAGAGAGGAGAGAGGAGGAGAGGGGACGGAAGGGGAGGGGAGGGAAGGGGAGAAGAGAGGAGGGGAGGGGAGGAGAAGAGAGGAGAGGAGAGGAGAGGGGACAGGAAGGGAGGGGAGGGAAGGGGAGGAGAGGAGAGGAGAAGAGAGGAGAGGAGAGGAGAAGAGAAGAGAGAGTGCCCAATACATGGTTTAATAAGATTCTAATAGTTCAGGACTTATTTTTGTAGCTTTAGACTGATTTACAGAAGGAAAAGGCTTTTCACAAGTGAATGAACAATTATAGAAAGGAAATTGCTGTCTTCCACATAATAAACACATAAACATATTTCCATGTAATATTTTACATCAACATGACTGTTTACCTAGAAAATATGTCAAAATACTTGACTTAGGAAAAACAGTCCATCACTTAAAATATTGTAAATTATCTTTCCAATCAGATTTTAAAACAAAAAAAAATAGCTGCTAAGTGCCAGTGGCTCACACCTGTAATCCTAACTTCTCAGGAGTCTATGAGCTGAGAATCACAGCTCAAAGCCAGCCAGGCAGGAAAGTTTGTGAGACTCATCTCCAAATAACTACCAAAAAAACTGGAAGTGGACCTATGGTTCAAATGGTAGACTACTAGTCTTGAGCACAAAAGTACAAGGACAGCACCCAAGCCCTGAGTTCAAGCCTCAGGACTGGCACAATGAACAATTCATAAATAGACCCAAGATGTTAGAATGGCAATGTGGCTTAGCAGCAGAGTGCTTGCCTAGCATGCATGAAGCCCTGGGTTCCATTCCTCCCCACCACATAAACAGAAAAAGCTGGAAGTAGTGTGCTGTGGCTCAAATGGTAGAGTGCTAGCCTTGAACAAAACATCTCAGGGACAGTGCTAAGGCTTTGATTTCAAGCCTCAGAACTGGCAAAAAAAAAAAAACAACCCACAACATTACATTAAGTATATGTATATAAGCCCCTGGAAATACTACTGGGAAATCATATTATATATATAATCTGAAAATAATTACTAAATGAATTAAGTTAGCGTAATGAATATTTAATTAGGTCAAGAACCTAAATGCTTGCATACAGTACTTAGAAATTTTCTAAGCACACTCTGCTGTGAATCTGTTTTATAATGTTGTACAGTAATATGGTAATACTATCATAATATTATAGCTGATTAATATTCTCTATGAATTTTTTAGTAAGTGCCACCACAGTAGAGCAGCTAAATAAATATTACCACAAGTAATTGAGACCATGAGTGACAGGTGATTGAACTGCTCTTTGTGTTTAAATTACAAAATGAGTTTTCACACAGAAGGAGAAGGGATGGAATCACGGGAGGGGCCCGGAGAAGTTATCTACCAACTCTTTCCAAGTGACTATGTTAGGAATGATAAACATAGCCAAAAAACAGGAGAGGAAGTAAAAATCAACCTCCCCGCACCATCAAGGCCTTAGGAATCGAGTGCTGCATATTGTGTAATGATTGAGTATTGTGTAATGATCCCCATGGAATAAGCCATGTGCCCTTGGCCCTGAGAAAGGCCCCTGTGAGCTCTTCCCAGGGACCATAATCCTGTCATTCCTTTCAACCCTGACAAGGAACCGGCCTTGAACTGACAGCAATCTGTCACATGGTTGTCATCTCCAACCACATTTCCTCAGACCTTTCACAGGGTTGAGTTCGAGGTGACCAACCGTATTGTAACACAAAGATCAGTGTGTCCAGGCCCAAAGCAAGACAGAGATGTGTGATGCCCTTTGTAACATCTGACCACCCAAGAGAAAGACCGTGAATGAGGCCAACAACAGAATCCGCAGAGGAGCCTGAGGGAATAGAAGCTGACCAGAGACCAGATCTGCCTCTGCTCGCAAACAAGTGGTCTTTATGGCAAAAGTTATTTTTCAAAAAACTCATGATGATTCTGTCTCCTGTATTCTATTAAAACATTCCAAGAAATACCCATTTTTATTCAATCCCAGGCAAAATTTCACATAGCCTGCAATGTCAAGCTGATCTCCAGAAAGTTTATTTAAAAGGCCAGTCATGCATAAGGGATGTACAGTAACAATGGGCGTAGATGTTGGCCACCCATCAATCTACTAACAAAATGCCAAAAGACTTTGTACAGCGCCTTGAGCAAGTAGTCATGGGACTGTTTCCTTTCCCTTCCTTCAACATTTCCTTCAACACACTGGGAAAAATACAGATCCATCTCTTCTTTCCTCCATATACCCTGCTTCTCCACACACCTGCTGACATCGCAATGTCATTATAAGTTCTCACAGATGATCAACTGTCAACAAAATACTTTGCGTGTGCCTAGCACAGGCTTGACACATAATTGGTACTTAAGATTGTACTTATCGTGTGAGTCTTTTTGGAGGGATGGGTGCATTTCTTACACAAGCGGGTTTTTTGAACATGCTGAGCAAGAAACATCCCATTTTAAAAAGTCAGCAAGATCTCAAAAGACTAGAATAAGCTAAGGAAGGGAACATTCTGGACTTTAGAAGTTGTTTCAAGATGGAAGTTAGTTAAGTGTGGTCTAGGCAAGAACTGATCTCTACTACTAACTGCTGAATTCTATCAAGGATGATGACGCCAGCAAATAAAAGGAAATTATGTGACACAACTATGTGTGTGGTGGAGGACTTCTTATTTTCAATAGAGATTTATTCCCTACTCACTTCCACTCTTGGACCAGAGTTCTGTTTGGTAAGAGAAATGAACTACCATATATTAGCAAACATTGTCAACATTTCCTCAATATGGTGTCTCACCCAAAATTCTTCTTTATCAGGCAGATTTTCTGTTTTCGTGGCTTGCCACCCTCTAGAATGGTTCTTCTTTGCCAATATTTCCTCTAAAACTCAACAAAAATGCCATGTGGATGATTCAAACCTTGCCTTGCACAATAGAACTAACACCTGCCATGCTCCTGGAATGACACTTTGAGCCCAACAATACCCATGGCCTTCATTTTCGCACCTTTCCATTCACCCTTCCGAAAAGGATGCCTGGCGATGTCAAAAGGATGAGAACATCTGTATTCTCAAGTGCCATTACATTCAATTAGACAGGAACTCAAGTATAATATCCTTGATCATCACCCATTCGTAGTAATTTAGAGCTTTTCTTTTGAGTCTAAAGTTGCAACAGTCGTTGCAAGATAATCAGCCTGATTGAAAGACAGAAGGCTAAAAAGGGGCAAAACAGAACTGGGAAAGGAGCAATCTTAACCAACTTATTCAGTTTTGAAATTTTTTAATTGACTCTTCTGAAAGAGTTAGCAGCCAATATATATTTGGCCTACAGGTAAATATTAGAATACTATCCCAGGAGAACTTAGGTTTCATATGTCTCCAATGACAAATAAAAAGGCTTGGAAATTATTAACACATAGGTCACAAGAAAATTTCAGCCAGGCATTAGTTGTTCACACCAGTACATTTAGCTATTCACGAGCTTGAGGTCTGATGATCACAGATCAACAGCTAGTCTGAGCAGGAAAGTCTGTGAGACTCTTATGTCCAATTAACCACCACAAAAGCACAAGTGGCACTGTGGCTCAAAGTGATAGAGTACTGGACTTGAACAAAACAGCTCAGGGAGAATCCCAGCCCCGAGTTCAAATCCTATGACTGACAAAAAAAAAAAAAAAAAAAGGACAAAAGAAAATTTCACTCAGTAGTAAACACCTTAGGGTCCTTTCAGAAAACCCAATTCAGACAGCATTTCTACATATCAGCTTCTGATTTCACAGTCCAGCCCATGAATTTTCTGGCCCAGTTATTATTGTATTATTATAGTTACTGTATGACTTGCATGTGAATGTATTTCTCATCTTTGACCATTGAAATATGTGCTATTATTTCAATGAGCTTAAGCTGAATCAACATACAAGGTCAGGCCACACTTCTACAGCACAGTAATAGTTCTTGGTCCATATAATTTTAAAGCCCTATAATCTATGAGTCCTAGCGCATACACCTATGTGACTTTAGAAATGTTCAGTGATTGGATCCTCTCTAGCATTCACATTTCCTAGATGTTGAAATGGAATATTAAAATAAGAAAGTTTTGGCAGCCTCCAAGAAAAAAGGTTGAGTGCCTCAAGCTATTAATTTTTATTGAATTGAGCCCTTTAATTGCTTGGGTGTTGGAGAATTAAAGTCTCCAACCAGTGGAAAAATTTAGCCCCAGCAGGGTTACTCTGATGCCTCATTAGCACACTAATAGGCCCTTGGGAACACATTCCCTGTTTTAGTCCATCAGCCTGGAATTGGGGAAGAACTAGTGATTTTTCTTTTACTTCCCAAGAGAATTTTTACTGCAATTGCACTTTTAATTTGTGCCTGCGCTACATGTTTCATGTGTCTTTGTCCTTGTTTGATTAGTTGTGTTTCGTGTGGAGTGCTAAATTGGGAAAAAAGTCCTCTGGTGGGCGGCCTCGGCAGGTTGATTGCCAGGGGATGGAAATCTCCACTGGGGAGGATCCCCCTGAGAATTTTCAGGGCCCTATGGACTTTCCATCACTCTGGCTGGCAGCTTGTGGACGCTGGACATGCCATCCAAGGCGTAAAAGCCTCTGTTTCTATGTTCTGTTTTGTCTTGACTAGTTTTGTCTTTGAGATTGGCACCAGTTTTAAACATAAACTTTTGTTTCCCTTATTTCTGTTGTCCATTTACATGTCTATGGGCAAAACATTTACTAGGTACTGTGTCTCCTTCTGCAAGAAGGCAGAAAAAGTGCAGGCTGCTAAGAGCTGAGTTCAAACAGCTGGCTAGGCTAATCTTAGCCTGAGAGTAAACACTAAGAGTCAAGTGCTAGGTGGACTCAGTAATACTCCAGGGGACCCCAACCCAGTTATCTTCAGTGTTTAGTATGCTAAGATACTTTGCTAAAACTAATAGTTCCTAGCGAATAAGACTAAACAATGCTAAAATCATTCATTAAAGGTTTTGTTTTAAGTTTTGGTCATTACAAGAGTAAGATTGGAAAATATATCTTTTGCCACTAAAAAATGTACGGCTGATAGTTGTTTGGACTGCTTTTAAGTTCTGTTTACATTAATACCTACATATGTGAATGTATGTATGTGTGTGTGCGCGCGCACAAATGTATGTGGGTGTGAATGTGTTCAAGATTAAAAATGTATGATGTAAAAATAGGTTAGTTTAACTTTAAACTTCAAAAGATCATTGAATTTGGGCATTACCAAAAGCTTTAAAGGATTATTTATTTTAAAAGGAACTATAGTTAAAAATTCTTTAATTCATGGTTAAAAATAAATAAATAAATAAATAAATAAGAACTTAGCATGGGCCCTTGAACCTATCCTCAGTAGTGAGGGGTAAACTGACAAAAGTGCAGTTTAGCCAATCCACGTGATGGGACAGCCGTAGGGTGGCGTCCATTCATAGTGGGAGAGGGCAAGCTGGCCCCAAGGCAGTTCATCAAGCTCTAAGGAGTAGGATGGAGATAGGCCCATTCTATAGGACAGGCCAATGGAGGCCTTTCTTTTATTTCTTTTGTTTTCAGGTATAAACATTGGAAACCTCAGGGTAAAATGTATGATTTGACTGATACTTCTAAAACTGCCCCTTAGGATGGATTAAAATTGGAATATCTTAAAGGAGAGTTAAAAGTTTATTTACCTGATATAACTCGATTTCTGTACAGGTTTGCAATTTGGATGTATCAAAAAGGCAAATATGCTAACTCTGAAATCTCATGGTTATAATTCTGGGACACACTGCTAAGTGTACTCTTGTTACAATTGTTTTGGGTATCAATTTAATGAATCAGGTACTAAATTTTTTAAGTGTATACTGTAATGTAACAGTAAGATTAACTATCTTAAGTCACATATAATCAGGTAAATATTTTAAAGTATATAAACTAATGGGGGATAGAAGTACACAACTTTCATTAACTCTCTGTATATAGGAAAATGGCTCTTTTAAAGCAGACAACCAGGAGGCAATGTGCCCCCTGGGCTTCAGTTTTTCTATGCAAATACAGGCTGAGGTAAAGTTGTGAAAGCCTCTACTTTAAAAGGTTTTAGAATGCCTTTCTAGATAAGAAATTTGGAAGTGAAAAACAAGCAGCAGGAAGCAATGGGTGATACCTAGGCTCCAGATTTCTTTTAATACAACCAGGCTTGGTAAAAGACTTGAGATCAAAAATGTATTCTGAGATATGAAATTTAAAATGTTTGTTTTAAGTTGGATATAGGAAAACGATGGCTATCAAGATGATTGTTTAATTACTACTCCAGTTTGTTTTACAGGTTTTCAATAAAATGATTTATTATTTGCTGCACCTGATAAAAATATTGTATCAAAATTGTTACAAATTTTGCCTTTAGACTTTCAACAGTATAATTTAATAATTGCCCCTGATAAAATTCATTTAAACAGAAGAACCATTTAAGTATCTGGGATATTTAGTTAAAAGACAAGTAATTACCCCCCAATTAATAAAAATTCGTACTAAAGAGTTTAAAACTCTTAATAATTTTCAAAAGTTACTAGGGACATCAATTGGCTTTGCCCTTCAACCTATTTTCCATTCTTCAAGGAGATTCGGATTTATGTAGCCCTCAAAAATTGACACGTCAGGAACTGCTCCTAATAAAATTTGGCAAATGCATGTAACACACATCCCTGAATTTGGCCGCTTACAATATGTGCATGTATCCATTGATACACATTCTTCTTTTATTTGGACAACACCTCTACCAGGGGAAAAAGGGACTCATGTCATTCAACATTTACTAGAAACATTCACAGTCATGGGGATTCCTTCTCAAATAAAACTGACAATGCACCAGCTTATTCCAGTAAACAAGTACGAAAAGTTTTAGAATTTCATAACATTTTTCATGTTACAGGAATTGAATACAATCCTCAAGGTCAAGGTATAGTAGAAAGAGCTCATTATACATTAAAAACACAAATTACAAAACTAAAGAGGGGGAGTATGGATAGTACAGAGGGATATGCAACTTCTATGAAAAGTATTTATAAAACAGCCCCTGCTGTCATTGCAGAAGCATTATTTGTCCTTAACTTTTTAAATTTGTCTCAAGGAGATGTTTTAGCAAGAGCTGAGCGACACTTCCTAGCTCCGCCTATGCAAAACAAACCGCAGCCGGTTTGGATTAGATTGGGGGTTGGGCTAGATTGGGTCCCCGGGGAGTTGTTAACCCAGGGGCGAGGGTATGCTTATGTTTCTACAGAAGACAGCCCATCTTTCTAGCACCTGCTCCAGTGGATCCAGCAACAAACACCCCTCTGTCCATCAAGGGGGTGAGACATTCTCATTCAAGTGATAAGGCCATTCAAATGGACAGGTGTGCACTGGTAACCTGTAGGGGCTACATCAGAGGTAATGTATTGGGCCTATATTTTCTAACCCTCCTTTATTACGTCCATATTTATGGACAAAAGCCCCTGTCTCTGTTTTTACATCTATTCCTAATTTACTCTCTCCCTCTATGGGTCTGGCATTCCAGTCTTTCCTATGGAAGAGGAAAGATCATTTAACTTGTCTTATTCTCAGTTCTCTAAAGCTATCTGTCAAGGCCGTTCCCCATGTTACCCTTTTAGATATCAATATTGGATTCAGCATGGAGGTTCATATAACTCCAGTAGAACTCGGCTGATTAGACTGTCTTCCTGGTCTGTGGGATCTCATACCTATAAATTAGATAATTATGCTAGCCCTGCTGGCCTGCCTAAATGTGACAATTTTACTTATCTGAACCTGAACTTTACTGAAAGACATTGGGAAAGTTGTCGAGGAAGTTTTCCAACTATTTGGAATACATCCCAGCATACTTGGTATGATTGGGGACCTTTTGGTGTGTGGTTGAAAAACTGCACTGAATATAACTCATCCTGTGAACCTACTTTATCTATGAACATGTCCAATGCCATGTCTGCTAAACAGTTTTTAGGGTGGTTTGGAGCAGGCTTTAGTGACCCCCGGCCTGCTCTCGCCCATGGAGACAGGCTATTTCCTCCACAACGTCATCTCTGGAAATTAGCAGCTTCTCTGGCTCCCGTATTGCTGGCCAATGGAACTTACTCAGGATCTAAAAGGTCCTCGGCCTCCTACAACTTCACAGTTGTAAAGACCTACAATATCTCTGCTTGTGTTCATTTTCCACAAGTACTGATGGTCGGCCCCATAAACATAACAAAGAATGCCATTACCTGCATACATTGTAAATTGTATACTTGCTTGATTAACAATGTCACCTTTAATTTTAGTCAAGATAGGATCATGATTTTAACCCAGTGCGACTCCCTTTGGGTTCCTGTTCGCATGCATCGTCCCTGGGCTGGAGGACCTGTACAAGGATTGGTAATGCAGTTTTTCAAGCGGCTTCTGAGGAGGAGTCGTCGTGCCATTGGACTGATTATTTCAGGACTTGTTGGACTGATTGCCATTGCTACAACTGCAGCAGTATCCGGAGCCGCATTGCGACAATCTGTACAAACTCATGACTATATGGTGCAGTGGCACCAGGACTCCCACAATCTGTGGCAACACCAGCTGGAAGTAAATGCCCACCTTCAAGATGAGTTAGAAGCTGTTAAAGGAGGAGTGTTTTGGCTTGGACAGAAATATCTGGCTTTACAGCAACGATTGTTTTTGACTTGCGATTGGAATTCTAGTCATGTCTGTGTAACACCTTATAAATATAATGCCTCTGAATGTGAATGGAATGATATACAAATGCTTATAGATGGAGCCCTACTAAATGGTACGTTAAGTGAACAAAGCTTGTACAGGGAGGTTTTTGAAGCTTTTCAAAAGGAATTGCCAGATGCCTCTACTATTGATGATATAGCCCAAGGACTAGCTCAGACCTTAGAAGGACTAGACCCTAGGGGGTGGTGGCAAAGTATTACCCATAGTGTTGGAAGTGCTTCTATTGCCTTAATACTTATGATATGTGTCTTTTTCTTAGGATATTGTTCTATCATAGCTATAATGAAGCGTTACACTAGGAATAATTCCTCTGATGTTTTACTCACTGCCCTTAAACTTTCCAGAGAAGCGGCTGTGGAAAATTAATAAAAAAGGGGGAATTGTTGGAGAATTAAAGTCTCCAACCAGTGGAAAAATTTAGCCCCGGCAAGGTTACTCTGATGCCTCATTAGCACACTAATAGGCCCTTGGGAACACATTCCCTGTAAGGAATTTCTGGTGCTTGTGGGCCAAAGGAAGCCACCAGTTGTTGTGAGAATCTCCTTTTTCCCCCTACTTAGCAAGTCTCCTCAGGGAGACTTGCTTCCTTTAGTGTTAGATTCTCTCTGTAAACAGGAACGTCTCCTCACTAGATTCTCACTGTAAACAGGAAAGTCTCCTCACTGTTATTTCACAAGTATTTGGAGAAGTCAAGATTGATGTTATCTAGCCTTAAGGAGATAGTAGCTAGGAGATAATTATAGTTCTACCTTGGTTGTATACAGTTCCTTGTTTTGATATCAATAATCTTTGTAGTCACTACCTCCTGTAATTAGAAGGGCATTTGTATCAAGTTCCTGCCCTCACAGTAGGAAATTTCCTCCACTTCTATATTTAAGACAAATGTCATGCTGTATTGATCTTTTACCCTGTAATTGTAATATTGGTTTCTAACCCTATATAAACCCTGGCCCTCTTGGAATAAAGTATGCATTGGTTCACTTGCCTTGCATCCCCCATATCCTGATTTCGACTGCAGTTACCCAGGTTCAACAGTATACTGTCAAATTTATGTAGGTACTAAATTTCAATCAAGGAAAAATATATATATACATATCTTCGTAATTAGAAGCATTGGGGTAGGGACGGGGAGCCTGTGCTTGAGCTCAACATGAGCACTGTCCTAAGCTTTGACGTCCTTCAGGCCAATGCTCTACCACTTGAGCTCAGCTCTGTTTTCCTTTTTTGATATTTATTTTAAAGCAGGAGAGAAAAGTTTATTACAGAACAGCTGGCCTGTGGTGGTGATGATTCATTGCCAAAGA
>NW_025959216.1:0-41226 GCF_023159225.1 Perognathus longimembris pacificus | reverse complement strand
GTCGCCCGCACGCAGCCCAACCCAACCTTTATGCCACAGTTAGATGGTCAGTCGACTTGGGCAGAGTTCAAGACCGCTCTCTGTTTATTGGCGCGAACCCCATCTTAAGTATGGGCAATGGCAGCAGGAAGAGGAGGGGTGTAACATACCTAGTCAGGGGCTACGATTGGCGGTCGGAGCTGTCCGTCAAGGGTGGAAGGCCATGGGACCTCCCTAAGGGGCGGCCTGAGTCTATGTCACTACCAGCAGGACCACCCCAGGTTACTGCCTAGAGCTGCCTTCCAGTTCCGGACCCCGAAGGCAGGCGGGGTTAGCCAGGATCCCTCTCCCCGGAGGCGGTGCAACAGTCACACAACTCCAGGGCGTGCACAGTCGGGGCCAGGCGGTGCGCCCCACATCTCCTCCTTTTCTGTTTAATAAGCTGGTGGATGTCCTACTCGAGAAAGCGCCTGTCTTAGGTCGTCCCCCCGAAGGATCTTACCTGTCATTGGCTGGCCATCCTAGCTCGTCGGGCCACCCTGCCTATGAGGCTTGCCAGCCCCAGCAAAGGAACAAGGCGGGAGGAGAGGGGTCTGTGCTCAAGAGGAGGCCCTGCTATTTCTGCCTCACGCCTGTGCACTCTGATAGGCTGCACATCCTGGAAGGGCCATGACCAATTTCAGAGGGTTCCAAATGGCTAAAGGCAGCATAATGCTGCCAAACCACCGTTGACTGGACAGCTCTGGCTCATTGCTTAAGAACTAGGGGAAGCCTATTTGCCCTAGCATGGTCAGGTGTAAATACAGAGGCTATATAAGCACAGAGGCAAATGCAAACACAGGTCATGGGGGTCTCTCCCACGAGGAGGAGAGGGTAGGGGAGCCACCAGCATTCCTTCCAGAGGGACCAGCCAACACAGCAAGCCTGCAGCTCCCAATGAACAGTACCCACACCTTGCTCCCTGTTGATCTTGCTAGCACCTGGCACTGGACCGTACATGGGGGGAATGGAGTGGATCGGGTGAGAGAACAGAAACACTTATTTCCTTGAAGCTTAAGAACATAATGGGAGGGCTGAAAGTGAGGAAGTGGGTGGATGGACCTTGAATAAACATTCAGAACCATCTAGTTCTCCTTTCTGTTACAACCTAAAGCCTGCAAGACCAGAGATCTGTCACACAACTCTCCTCTATCTTATTGGCACCAAAAGGGTCCGAGGACATGTTAGATTGTTGCAGAGCCATAAATGAAGTACTCATTTTCAATACTTGATGCACTTAGGGTACATTTGAAACCCATTTCCCTCTTCTACCTTTACGCTTCTATCTCCCTAACACACCTGAAGCCAAGTTTATCATCCAATTGAGGAGGAAGAGAGCAGAGGAGGAGGAGAGCAGAGGAGGAAGAGAGCAAAGGAGGTGGAGAGCAGAGGAGGAGGAGAGCAGAGGAGAGCAGAGGAGCTCAGAGGAGTGCAGAGGAGAGCATTATTTATTTTTGTTTGTTTTGCTCCCAGCTGGGAGGAGAGCCACAGGCTGAGGATGGTCCTTGCCTGCGGGTCCCCGTGCTGAGCCCCATACAGGTCCCTCACCGCGCCTGCCTGGCACCTACTCTGCCAACTACTTGTGCAGCCGCCAGGACTGAACTTTGGAGGACTTGTCGCTACTCCTCTGGCCAGTTGTCTTGGCAGGAGGTAGAAGGTGGCCAGAGGACCCCCCCCTTACCATGCTGGTGAAGAAACCTGTGGGGAAGGGAGCAGGGTGAAAGGCTGGATCTGAAGAACCCAGCCCTTCCAGGCAGCATTGCACCTGTGCCATGCCCCCGTGCACCACCCTGGCCACCCTCCTCTCCGGGGTGGCCATGATTTCGTGTCTGTAACTTGGGGTGAAAACCAACGACCTTCAGGCGAGGATCCTCACCCTGGAATCTGCTAAAAGGGCACCCTCCGTTCCCCTGCTGCCGGAGAAGGCAGATCAGCTGAAGACCATAGTCAGGTGTGTGAGGCTGGGCCTTGCTCGAGGGGGAGTTGCATGTGGATAGAATTTTGCACAGGTTCAGTCAGTCTACAGGATCCACCCTTACTGGTTATACAGTTGATTTGGGATGTGTGAGCCTCTGTGGTATCTATTTATTCAAGTCCCTTCCTTGGTTTCTCTCCAAGTCTGTGTGGAGGATCTTCCCTCTGTCTTCCTTAAGGATTGCATGTTGCAATGGCAGTAGGGGCTTTGCCCGGCTGTTTAGTTTTGTGGAGTCTGGGCTGTCAGCATTCTCAGTTGTATGGAGAATATTCATTGTAATGCTCACATCTGTTTTTCATTTGATAAGGTTAGGCCTTATCAATAGAGAATGGTAAGCACTCTTAAAAGTGAAATAAGCCCATAGATTTAAAAATTCATTTAACTCGGAATTCTTTTCATATTAAAGGTTTTAAAAATTGGAAAAAAAAGTTTTCCTTTGTTTTTTGGAGGGGGAGAGTTAACAGAGGTTGTGCTCAGATATTGATGAATGGAGAATTGAAAGGGATTCCTTTAAAGATTACTTAGACTCCAGTAGGGAGAGGGTAGTTTTTCCGCCGGTGGAGAGATGCAGTAGTTGCAGCCCGAATGTGATAAAGTATGTCTACAACATTGGCTGTTATTGATAGGACACACATTGCCATGAGCTGCATTGTTAGTGCCGGAGTTTTGCCTTGGCTGTGCAGGGAGAGGGTGTGTTAGGTCCTCTCCCTGAGGGCTATATGCAGATGTCCCCACCTCATTAAGTCTCCACCCAGTTACCTGGGTAACCTGCAGACCTGGAGGCAGTTACCTTTCCCTGAGGTCACCTCCTAATCCACCTGGCCACACCCCTTGCCCCTGCCCTAGAGAAAGCAGGGCTGGGTGGGGGTCGCGCTCTCTCTCTCCCCCCCTCTCTCTCTCCCTTCTCTCTGGCCATGGATCATCTTGGCCACAGGCCAGCACTTTGGTAATAAACTTTTCTCTCCTGCCTGAATACCGCGTGGCGTTCTCCTTTACCGGCTACCTACTTTAAAAACCTAACAGGGTGGTGATAGTTGAATAATGAAGAAAGGTATTACCCAAATCTTTCAATCTATGTCAATGTTAAATTGATTTTTAAATTAAAAACAAAATTATGTCTTGAGTACTGTTAGCATTGGCTAAGATCCATGCACTTACATAAATGCTGTTTGTGCAGGCTATCAAACATTATTAACAGCCACAGAGGAAGAGTCCCTGAAGAACTCACAGAACTGGGATACTACTGCTAGCTCTTAATATATCTTCTTTTCCTACAGGAATCTTACGAACACATGGCTAAACTGAGAATCACAAGAGAAACACCTTCTGAGTGCAACTGTCCAGCAGGTAAGAAATGAAACTTAACTAGGTTCCATCTAGAGGAGAGCATTTGCAAACAAAAGATCATATGCCTGTCAGGTCTACCTGTAACAGTAACAGAGAAAGAATGCAGACCCAACTTGCTTTAAGAAAATCAACAAGTCTCCCTTTGACAGATGGTGAGTAAAGCCACAAATATTATTTTAAGCAGCATACCAGTGTCTGTGAGGGGAAAAAAAAGAGCTAATCACCATGAAAAATATTGGCAAGGGGATATACAAATTTCTTAGTATCCCGGATTGAAAAGTCATCTTCAATTTTATTAAATAACTTCAGTGTTCGTGGTGAACCTGGTCTGAATAGCTGTGAAGCCCTGGTGTCTAATGTTATATTAATGCAGAGTTTTTTGTGGTTATTATATTCGCAAGTGATCTGACCTGTAGGTAAAAATGAAGACTAAAGGAAATTAGTTCTTTATTTTGTTCTCAGTACCTTGCCAGAAATATTCTTCCATGTTGTCCATTTTTCTGTGTAGTTATAAGAAACCATAGTGACAGTGTGTATTAGAAGGATAGAGACGAAAGGGTAGTGAATGAGCACCCCCAATCATTAAATCTTCATTCAGAGACTTCTGAGCCTTGGTTGTTGTCTGTAGACCTAACAATTTAAAAGCTCTTGGAATATGGCCAGGGGAAGGCATTTAGTGGATACAATATTATATAAGGCATCAAAACTCCCATGAATCTCAAGAAGTTCTTTAGATAAACATGGTGAATGTATTTATGAACATTCTAGTTTCTTTCATCCTTATGCATGGAAAATGAGTCTTTTTCTCTCATATGGAAGAGCTCATTTCAATGTAGTCATGTGCTTCATAATGACACTTCAACCCAAGACAGGTCATAAATATAACAGTGGACCCCTAAGATTGTGTAACCTAGTGATGTCATAGCCAGCTTAGTTTGTGTGAGTGAGCTGTGTGATGTTTGCTCAGCAGTGGGATGGCAACAGCACAGCCCTTAGAATACGCCCCAGTTATGATTAAGCTGCAGGTGACTGTGAAAAACTTTGCGGCTTCTGTTCACTGCTGGCTCACGCCTGTAATCCTGGCTACTCAGTAGGTGGAGATCTGAGAATTGCAGTGCAAAGCCAGCCTAGTCAGCAAAATCTATGAGAATCTTATCTCCAACAAACTAAGGAAAAGCTGGAAAAGGCACTGTGGCTCAAGTGGTAGAACGCTAGCCTTGAGCACAGAGAGGCTCAGGGATAGCACCCAAGACCCTGAGTCCAAGCCCTGGGACTGGGGATAAAAAGGACTACTGCCTGTAATTTCTTATAGTTTGCGGTTGGTTTTTGTCTCATGATAACTAGTTCAGGCACAGTTTAGACTTTTCAATTTTCAGGTTATACAGCATAAAAGCTTTTAGTATTTGTATTTAGTATTTGTATTTGACCATCTTTGAGATATATTATTTTTTCAGTGAAGGCTTTTGATGAGAAGACAAAGCGTGGATGTTTGACATTGTGTGTTTCATCCTGAGTAGTTGAGAAAGACCTCAGAAGTAAGATATTCAAGGGAAGAACTTTTCCAGGACAGGAATGAAATCACAGCTGCCCCTGCCCCATAGAGATGATGTTAATTTCCCCGACAGTGGGTAGGGTAGGTATAGGACTTCACAAATCACACCTGGCAGGAAAGAGCATCTTTTGAATATACAAAAAAATCCAGTACACGGGCTGTGTGTATGTGGGGAGCTTAAATTTAATTTGGAAGATTCATAACAAACTTGGTAAAATGTTGAAAAGTGACCACACTGAGTTCTATTTCCAGAGGAGATACTATTGTTTTTATGATGCTTCATGTAGGCCAGTGATTGAACTCTTGTCATCTGGGAGAAAGCTATTATCCTTAAGAGTTTGCTGTATATTCCCTGGGATGATTATTACAGACTTTGTTTTTCCATCTTGCTTTTTTTGGGGTCAGTCCTGGGCCTTGGACTCAGGGCCTGAGCACTGTCCCTGGCTTCTTCCCGCTCAATGCTAGAACTCTGCCACCTGAGCCACAGCGCCCCTTCTGGCCGTTTTCCATATATGTGGTGCTGGGGAATCGAACAGAGAGCTTCTTGCCACTAGGCCATATTCCCAGCCCTGTTTTTCCATCTTAATGTGATAAATGAATAATAAACAGCAATTCTCTTGGGTTGTTGTTTATTTGTTACTCTATCACCTGCTTTCCTTCTTGCCACCACTAGAACTCTGCATTACATCAGTTTTTACCTGGCTCCTTGGGAGGGAACTCTGAAGGGGCACATTCAAACACACAGAACCAGATGGGGTTTTTGGTGAGTTACAGAAATAAACTCAGTTCTGCTTGTCCAATAACAAGACATCACCCAAACGCAGGCTTTGTGTTAAAAGATTCTGGAGAAAACCAGCTGATGCAGGATTATCTTAGGGAATGAGCTGGCTGGCCAAAAAGGGTTAGAAAGAAGATATGGCACTTCCCACCTGATTTGGCTGGAACCTCTGTTCGCCATGTGTGACTAAGACTTGTCACCCAGACATCTGTTTGCAGGACAGAGTGAGACAAGTGTGACCTCAACTCAGTTCCTGTGGACACATGCCCATCCATTGAAGTTGACACTCTTGATGCTAGGCTGAGTCTCAGAGCCAAGGGTCGGTAGCAAAGAAGCAAATTTGTGTTGTTTGTACTCACTGATGGCTTCTGCTAGAACTCAGGTCTTACTGGGGTTTTCCCAGGTAGCCTCTGTGGGAAGGCTTTGAGGACGATTTATCGAATGGCTTCTCACAGTAGGAGAGGCTCTTTGTGATTTACTTTCTATAACTAGGAGAGTTTTAAGTGCTAGCAATCTTAGGATTTTTCCCCTGGGCAGTGGGACTCCAGAGCTAGAAGCCTAATAAGGAATCCATAATGAGCTGGATATGTCTAGACTGCAATCTTAGAGCTGGAATCCTAGATCTAATACTAAATAATGGTGTGACTGTGATCAAATGAATGCACTTCATTTTTTCACCAGGAAATAAAAAGACTAGAAATTCCTTCTCCTTTGTATGATTTATGTAAATTGTTTGGCATATTAGTGTTTAGAGCTTAAATATTACTTCTGTTTTTTGTGTTGGTTTTTTTTTTTTTTTGGTAAGTTTCTCAGAAAGACTAGGCAAATTCTCATACCACTAAACCTGCACCCACAGTTCACTAGTCTTTTTCTTACATTCCTTCCTCTGCTCCACAGAGGAACAAGTGGGAAATGTTGCAAAAGTTGCTCAGAACCTAAAGCTAATGTACATGGCGGTTAGTTAAACATCTGTACGTCATTTATAAAGATAATCTTGCATGTCAGTATCTCTTGGTGTTGTAGCAGTGGAATTTGGGGTTTTTCATGATACCTAGTTTTGTCTCCAAAGTGTTCACCAAAATGACAGGGGAAACAGACCATTTAGACTAAAGTATACCGGGTAGAAAGACTTGGATTTATTGGGCAAGGACTTAGTAAAGAGTGTCTTTACAGCTTCAATATGAGATGTTTACCAAAATGAGTGTCTTCTCCATCTGACTCGTAGACCTATTCAAATCAGATTTATTTATACAGTGATATTTATAACATAAAGTTGGACAGTCATTATTATATCATCTTTGTCCTCAGTAGAAAGGTATATTTACCTTTTTTGTAAGATCAAGAGAAGCTCTAGAATACCAACAGAAAATTTGCTTTTAAGAACCCCAAATAATTCATCAAAGCTATGTTTACCAGATTTGCATTAGCAATGGCAGAGACAAGGAAATAACAGCTGCTATTTGGGGCTTGATCCCTGTCATACCTGACTGTCTCTAAGAAAGTAACTTGGCTCTTCACTATGGGTACAGAATTCTACTTCAGGTTGTGTTCTTTGGATCTTCCATGAAGTGTGCATAAAGCAGGCATATTTACAGAAAGGTTTCTCTGTCCAGCCAATGAAGAACAATGGGAATGGATACACCATTCAAGTGATAAGAACTCATTCATCAGTACCATTGGCCTCCTCAGCCTATTAGGTGTTGAAAAGATATGTCCCGGCCATCCCAGAGGACCATGCAGAGATCATCACAGACAGGAGAAGAAGGTTCAAAAGGAGGTTTATTAGTGGGGCCATAGTTCCCATGGGAGAGGGAGCTACATGGTGTCTGCACCTTATCCAGGTGGCAGCTTCTCTCTCTGGGGGTAAAGGGGAAGTAGACAGGTAGTGAGTAGGAGTGGCTCATTAGGTATGGGTGGATCTGGGGGCTAGTGGGAGGAGCTGAGGACCTGAGGCTAAGGAAATGCAAACAGGTATACGAACCTCTGTTTCAGAAATTCATAATAGAAGAAAATATGGCTCCTGAGAAAATCTGTAGGAATGGATACAAAGTTTGTTGGTTGCCTTTTGAATTTCTACGAATTGATGGATAGGTAGATAAAGGTACACTGGTAGCTGATCTGCTGATATTCCAAATGAAAGAAACATGATATTTTTTTTCTTGGTCATGGGGCTTGAACTCTGGGCCTGGGCTCTGTCCCTGAGCTCTTCAGCTCTACTCCCTGAGCCACTTTCTAAACATGATTTTTAATATAGAATGGACAGCCTGTTCTATATGATGGTAGTCTACTCTATTCTATGAATAGTGAGAATAAAGTTGAGAACTTCTTGTGTGGAGTGTTTAACAGCTACAGGTAAAAAGTGAGACTAGAAGCCATCTGGTGGTGGCTCAGTTATAATACTAGCTTCTTAGGAGATTGCAATCTGAAGGTTGGGATTCAAAGCCAGCCTAGGCAGGAACTTCCATGAGTCTCTCACCTTCAATAGCCACCAAAAAGCCAAAGTAGAGCTGTGGCTCAAGTGATAGAAAGCCAGCCTTGAGCGAAAAAGTTAAGGGGCAATGCCCAGGCCCTGAGTTCAAGCCCTAGTATGAGCATACACAGAAAGTAGATACTTCTTAAGGTATCCTCTATACTTATGAAATGACTATTTACAAAGTGGGAGTAAATGCCAACAAGCGCAAGTACCCCTTCATTCCCAAGTGAGAGCAGTACAGATCCTGGTGATGGATTGAGGACGCCCCAGTATGGTGATGGACGTAAATGTTCATGCTTGCTTTGAGATAGAGCACTCTTCCCCCTGGTGTCAGAGCCTTTGTGTTCCTTTGCTAGTCCAGTTGACTTGAGCATATAAAACTCCATGTCTTGCTGTATACATTTTCAATGATACAGAGAACAGAAACAGTTTTACCTTAAGAAACTTGAATAAGCAACTTGAGATGGTGAATGTTATGGAAATGAAAATGGCAGATATTCTCCACTTCCTGTGACACAGATCAGGGCACAGTGATGAGGGTGCCCCCACGAATATCCCCAGTAAGTCTTTCTCAGGCCTACTGAATCCAAAAGGCTGGACATGACATGCTCAGTGACTTTTCTGCTGAGAGTGGACAAGGACAAGTTGCCTTTTGAAGGGGTGTTCTTGTTTCTTCTCTTTTGTCTGCCTTGTTTACAAATGAAGAAGCTAATTCTTCCAATTCTTGCTCTGTGATGCTTGGCTTGGAACTTGAGGCCTTTTCCTTGCTTCATTTAAGCCACTCCTCCAGTTCCTTTTTTTTTTTTTTGGCTTTTGAGTTATCTTTGGATAGTCTTTTGGGCTGGCCAGCCCTCCCCTTCCTCTATCTCTTCCACCTTTCTCCCCTTTCCTCTGCCCTTTTCACTCTTCTTCCCCTTTAACTCCTCCTCCCCTCCCTCCCCTGCTTTTCATTTGATCAGGTGGTCTCAAGACTGTGCTCCTCCCTACCTCTGTTCCCCAGTATCTGGGAAACAGAAGTGTGCCACAATGTCCGGCTTCCTTCCCTTTCTCACTGTAGTAATTCCGTTGGTAATTATGTAAAAGGATACCAATTCTACATGGAGTTTCAATTCACTGTAGCTTATTCGATGTGTGGGAGCAAGCATTCTTTCAAGGCCACAGTCTGCTCTGCTTCTGATTGCTTTGTAAGGGTGTAAAATCAACTCTGTGACATGACCCACATGGAAGCCATCCAAGACCTATCATGAAAAACTGTTTGGGTGCCCTCCTTACCACGTTAGAGACTCTCTGGGGTGGTTTGGTGGAAGTGGAGAATGTGAAAACTGTTTATGGATGACTGAGCTGCAGGCTGAAACCTGAAACCCAGGATATGACTGGCTACACCTAGAAGCATTGCTACCTAACCTGGCTTGCCAAGATGGGTGAAGTTTGGTGGGGTGGTTTAAAGTGCCATGGAATTTCACAATGCCCCCATCCCTCCCCAATTTGTGTTAACAATGGTGATTCTTACGTGGAGATAGGAGGAACTGAGCTAAATAGGAGTTCACTGCTCCACCAGTTTCTTCCCAATTGAATTGCGAGCTATCCCTTGTCTTCTTTGGTGATGGACAAAATCAGTAGAGAAAGCAAATAGTTTCTCCAACCCATCAGCTCTAAGATACCTGAAATGCAGTCAATGTTGCACTTGTGTATAGTAGATAGAGCCACAGCCATGAACTTTGGGCTAGTATTCCAACAGCTAGAATAAGTGGAATTAATACTGTCATTCAACTTACTGTGGAACTTCTTCCCCTCAAAATTTGGAATTTCTATGAGTACAGGATAATTTGGAATTGCGATGACACTTCTGACGTCATTGCATCCAGAGACGTCACTGCCTCTTCAGTTGAAGGCCTTATTCTCTTCATGAATGGTAGTTGAAATGTATTCATTTCCCTTCCTAATGTGTTCCTTACATTGATCACTAGATTCATGCAGTTTTTGTTATAAGGGCATACTTATAGGCTTTGACACCTAAAATGTAAAAAAAAAATTATAATTTCAATTTATAGGCGTTCTGTTCTTCATTATGGACATGAAGCTTTAATTCTTGTATTTAAAATATATTCACACGTTATAAAATACAATGATCATATTTACTCTAATTGAGTAAATTGTATCAAGCTCTAGCTTGTACATTATGGTATAACTGGGAGTCAGAATATATGTCTAGATAGTCTTCTTTGTTATCGGTTCCTCTCGCCTCTTCTCCCACTTTTCTCACCTCTTTTCCTCCTCTTCCTTCTCCCTTTTCTTCCCAAAGAGCTCAGTGTTCCTCACTGAACGTGAGGAACCTATTCCTTAATCTGTTCGCACTAGGAAGTTGGGGAAATGCACAATGTAACCCACTGTGATATCATACATCACAAACATCAACATCTCTCACCCCATCCGTCTGCCTTAAAGTCTGAGATTTTTTTAAGCCTTTAAGTCATCCCAGTTTTTGACATGTTTCTGTGCATTTTTTCATTTTTCTTTGTGCTTTTATACTTTTTGTTGCCAGCACCAGGGCTTGTACTGAGGTCCTGAGTGCTATCCCTTAGCCTTTGCACTCAAGGATAGTGGTCTACCACTTGAACCACAGCTCTGTTTCCTGATTTTTTGGTGATTAATTGTAGATAAGAGACTTTCTGGTGCATGCTTTCTTTGAACCTTGATTCTCAGAAATCATTCTCTTGAGGATTACAGACATGAGCCACTGGCACCTTGCTCCTTTGAGCTTTTATTCTTCACACATACGCACATAGAGTCTTGTCAACAAGTTGCTGCTGCCATTAACTTTTTAATATAGTTATTGTTAACACTAGAGTTTTGTTGAGCAGTTAATGTTTAGCTGGCCAAATAGTATCTGCAACATAACTTTCTCCCAAATTACAATGTCCCTTAGTATCTGAAGTGGGTTGGCTCTACAACCCATGTGGCTAATGAAGTTCTTTTGATATAAAACAGTATAATACTTGCATATAAACTACAAACATCCTTCATATACTTTGTCTTCTCTAGATTGCTTACAGTAAGTAATATAATTGAAATAATGTGTAGCTAGATTTTATACCATATTATAGGGCATTATGACAAGAAAACAGTGTGAATGTGTTTTAGTACAGATGCACTGCTTTTCCCTTAAAGATGTACAATGTGTAATTGGTTGAATTTGCATATGCAGAGTATTTATTTGTGCATTATTTATAGAAACTATGCTGTAAGAAAGTTGGGCTTTGGTAAAATGATGATGGTTCTATGTTGAAACTGAAATGGACACCATGAGGAGACTGTGAGTTTTGTGTCTGCATTTAAATGACAGGCAAGATCTTGAGAAATTACTAATATTGTAGCCCATATTGACTGAGAAATCCAATGCATTTCACAGAGAGAGTGTAAATCTGGCCACATTGTAACGAGTACAACAGAAGGAAAATTGAAAGACTAACTTGTTCCCATTGAAATGAATGTCCACTGTCATCAGGTGTTTGAGCAGGGAGTTGTGGATAGCTCTTTGGCCAAGCAAAGCACATTTTATACGTGTCTGGTAGGACATGCAATAGAATGACACAGCAGCTCTACAAGCTATTGAGCTTTGGTGAGTGATTGTTTTCCCTTCCATATATCGTTTCAAACTATGGGCTTCAAGGAAGTCTGCAACATAAAAATGACTTTTTGTTTTGACAGACCTGGGGCTTGAACTCAGGGCCTGGGCACTGAGCTTTTGCTCAAGGCTGGCACTCAGCTCTACTCTGAACTATCTGTTGGTTGGAGCTAAGTGTCTTGTGGACTTTTCCTGCCCAGGCTTGCTTTGAACTGTGATCCTCAGATCTCATTTCTGAGTAGCTAGGATTGTAGGCATAGGCCACCAGTACCTGACTTCCTGACTTTTTCTCCTCTGTCCTTTGTCCTCCTCCTCAGGCCCCCTTCCTTCCTTCCTCCTCCTTTTTTTCATCTTTCTTCTTTTTTCCCCTTTTCTTCATTGCTTTGCTTTCTGAGAGAAGTCAATGATCAGCCAACCATGAAATGGGAAAGTGGACCAAATAAGGCTGGATAATTTATTTGAGCCAAACAGAGGTATTATAATCTATTAAAAATATTTAGCCAAACACACTGTATCTGTGACTTTATCTCCTAACCCTGCAGACTGTCTGGTAGTTGCCCAGGACCTGAGGCAGGAAGGCGGACCCGTGTGCCTGAACTTTCCAGTCATGTCTTTGCAACTGGTAGTTTTTAATAAAAGAAAAACTCTAACATTGTGAAATTACATCAGTGAAGAAACCATAGCTTTTTATGTTCTTGTATATGCTTTTCTTCTGTGCAACGTTATTCAATGCCCTAAATTTCAGCTAATTTTGAAATATTTTCTTGAATATTGAGATTAGTCTGGAAATCAGGCTAGGAATAAATGAAGTGCTGGTGTGGTAATAAAATTTATGTTACCATTTTATGAATATGAAAATGTCTAATTTTTATAACACAAGGTATCTTTGATTAAGAAGTCTAGGACATTTTATTCTTTTACACCTTTTTTTTAAAGCAGGAAAACCTTTGCTTCTACCATCAGTCTTGAAGCAGAAATCCCAGAAAAGAGAATTTTATAATCAGTCACAAAGAATTCCTACATGCTTCATGTATCCCTTCCTCATCATTTCCCATTTCTTAGGAGTCTCCACATTGTTTAATTGTAATCATGTGCAACTAGCATTTTAAAGCTTCACACTGCTTTCACATTTATGGGATATGATGAGAAGATTAAGAATGGTTGAAACTTAAGAATAAATACAGGAAACTTAAGAGTAGATGTAGAAATGCGACTCCACCAGGCTTTCATGGAGCACACATTACCTCAGTGGGCTTCATGTTGTGGCCATCCATATATAGAAGAACAAACTAGAAGGTGCACTCTCCCAAACAACCCTCATTCTAGTCAGGCCCCTCTCCTGTACTCTGCTTTGCAATTCTGTAGCAGGAATCTAAACTCTGGTTTCCTTCCATTGCATTGGTGTTGTTTGACCTGACTTTCCCTCAGCTTGGAACTTACGCATATGGGACTCAGGTGGCAGGGCCCTGCCTTTCCAGGGCCTGCACTTAGTATTCAATCTATTGTGGAGCAGAGGGATGTTCATGACCCATAGCAAAACTCCTCCCACGTCCCATAAAGTGACATGTTGTTTCTATTAAGGGATCATTTTCTTAAGTGAAATCATGACCAGTTATGATGGCATGGAAGTATACAGAGGCCAAGTGATATGTGTTACTTTAATTACCGAAGAAGTATCTATTACGATTCCATAATGGTTCAAAGAAGAATTTTAAGACTGAAACATTGGTTTTTTTGTTTGTTTAGTTCAGAAGTAATTGAAATGGAATATGTAAATAGAGTCAAAGTGGACTTTTCCAAGTGAGAAAGAGAAGTCAATTGCACTTCGAAAGAAACTATATGACTATAGCAAGAAAGACATCGCCAATTAACAAATATTTATTTTCCTTTGCTATTCTCTGCTATTTATCCTGTTACATAGTAGTGGAATGAATTAGGAAGAGAGTGATGTAGAGTGCATGGTTTTCCATTGCAACACAAACTCTATCTATCTATCTATCTATCTATCTATCTATCTATCTATCTACCTACCTACCTACCTACCTATATTTTTGCTGTTCCCGGGGTTTGAACTCAGGCTTGGACACAGTTCCTGAGCTTTTCTTGCTTAAGGTTAGCACTCTGTCACTTGAGCAATAGCTCCACTTCCAGCTTTTTGGTGGTTAATTGAAGAGAAGAGTCTCACAGATTTTTCCTGCCCAGGCTGGCTTAGAACCTCGATCCTCAGATCTCAGCCTCCTGAATAGCTAGGATTACTGGCTACAGCCACTGGCTTCCAGCTTACTTTCCCTATAGTCTTAAACTATGTAGGAATCAACTCTTTGGTAAGCTTTTTTTCATTTTTATGTTTATATTAGTAATGATTATTTTGTCTCCATTTTCCTATCTTATGATTATTTAATTAGAAGGCAATTGTTTATTTTTTATTTGATTAGTTATTTAAAAGACAGGTCTTTGGGGCTTTATATCATAGGATCCAAAGGTAGCACTAATGTCTGTGAACCTTAAAATTATACTATCCCTTTTTTGATGAACAAAGCTCATTAGAAACTGGAGCCTGTGGCTCAGGCCTGTAATCCCAGATCCTCATGAGATTGGAGGATTGTGCTTTGAAACCCGCCCTGGGCAGGGAAATCCATGACATCCATCCTCCATGAACCACCAAAGTACCAGAAATGGTGCTATTTCTCAAGGGGTAGCATGCCAGCATGGAGTGACAAAGCTAAGGGACATAGCCCAGTCTCTGAGTTCAATTTTCAGTGCTGGCTCAAAAACCAAAACCCCACCAAAACACAAATGACCTGAAAGACTCTAGTCCCTGTGCGTAGGAACTAATAATTTCTCCTACTACTGTGAAGGGAAGAGCTTCTGAGTTCTTACAAAAACTATCTTTAAGTATTTGTGCAAAGGAGTTGCCATTTGACAAAGCAGTTTATGAATATGGCAGATCTTAACCCACCTCACCCCTTTCAACATTCTTGCCCCTCCTTCCTCTGCCCACCCTTTCCATTTTCTTACTTTTGTAGTATGTACAATGAATTCTTGACTACATTCCCCCCCTTCCCCTTCATTTGTCTCCCGCTCTCCCCTTGCCCCCACTTGATGAGCTGCTGTTTTTCACCCTTATGCTTTGGGAAGTAATCATAAGCACCACCCCCCTACCCCAGTTCTTCCTCAGAACTTTCTAGATTCCTAAGAGTGGTCATTGTAAATGTATAACACAAGAATAAATAGAATAGCAAGATATGAGAGGGTTGAAGACATGCTTTAATCATTAGACTTTGTGATTCGAATAAACAACTGTGGTTGAATAAAGACACTGCACATTCCTGTTGGATATTTCTCATAGAGTGAACACAGTGCTGTCCCAACTCTTTTACTCTATTTCAGTTTTTGGCTCATCACTGGTATTTGTTTCATTATCTAACAAAAATATCGCGTGTCTCTTGTTTGCAAAGGCTGCAGAGGAGGGAATGCTTATTCTATGTGTAGAGAGAGAAGGAAGGCTGGAGAGATGTTTGTGCTTGTGCAGAAGCCATTTTTTTTAATAAACGCAGGATAGGTTGTCCACCTCCCAAATTTTGCACTACTCTTTTCGCTGTCCTAGCTTTGACTTATTTTGTTGTATGTTCTCGTTTGGTTATTTCCTTGAACATCCCATCTCATTTCCATCTTATTCATTTTTGTGTTGCAGCTTCTGACAACTGTCTTAAGTCCACACTTCTCTAGATTTTTATACCTAGCAGCCATTTGGCTTCTACTTTTCCTGGTCTCTCTCTTCCTCTCTCACTACCTGTGCCTAATGTTGAGGTTATAGTATCCAAAATAGCTCAGGCCTCAGCCACCTTGTTGTGTTCATGCTATCTGTCCCTTCCTGCCTCAGTGTCTGTACCTTTTGGCTGGTTTCACTCAGATTATGGCCAGAGAATGGCTGAAGTAAATAACAGGAAGGAAGAAAGGAAATGTATGGTGATTAGCAGTTCTTTGAGGGAAATGTTTACCTTTCTTCACAAACAGTGTATGTGTTGGTAGTTTTCCTATTGCCAGAGAAAGAGAGTGTTGATTCTAAATGTTAGTTTTTAACATGAGAATCTTAAGCATTATATGTCATAACTCTAAAAAATGTTAGGTGTTTCAGAATCTTTCAAAAATATTTATTGTCTTTTTTCTCCTTTATTGTCAAAGTGAAGTACAGAGGGGTTACAATTTCATATATAATGCAGTGAGTACATTTCTTGTCCAACATGTTAACTCCTCCTCCCCTCCACATGCCTACCTCTTCCCTCCTGCTTCCCCTTCCACCCACGAGTTGTATGGTTGGTTTACACCAAATGGTTTTGTGAGTATTGTGTTTGGAGTTGTTTGTATTTTTATCCTTTGTCTATTGATTTTGATATTTACTTTCTCTTCCCTAGCTCTAATACACGTATATACAGTATCCAGGGTACTCAGATGAGATACAGTGATAGTGGGGGTAAAACCACAGGAAGGGAATACGAGAGAAAATAAAAAGGGTACGGATTCATATCGCATGTTGAAAATAATTACAATAATGATATACCACTTGTTTCCATAACATGGAGCTCATTTCACTTAGCATCATCTTAAGTGTCCATAAGGGCATAGCTATTGGGCTATTATGACTTCGGCTTTGACTAGCCTAAACATGTACTAATTATTCCAAAAAAAATTTACTAAGTGAAGTGAACCAGACCTAAAGAAACATAGACTGTATTGTTTTCCTCATAGGAAAAACATTTTTTTTCTTATTTATTGTCAAAGTGATGTACAGAGAGGTTACAGTTGCATATGTTAGGCATTGGATACATTTCTTATACTGTTTGTTACCTCCTCCCTCATTTACCCTCCCCTCCCCCTGCCCCTCTCCCCCCAGAGTTGTTCACTTGGCTTACACCAAACAGTTTTGAAAGCATTGCCTTTGTAGCCGTTTGTCTTTTTATCCTGTGTCTCTCGGTTTTGGTATTCCCTTTCACTTTCCTAATTCTAATACCAGTATATACAGTTTCCAAAGTACTCAAATAAGATAAACTGATAGTGCAGGTACAACCGCAGGAAGGGGATACAAGAGCATCATCAACCGTAGACGCTATAGTTACACATGGCATGTTGAAAGTAATTACAGCAGTGATATAACAGTTGTTTCCATAAAATGGAGGTTGTTTCACTTAGCCTCATCTTATGTGTTCATAACAGTATTGGTATTGGGCTCTTGTGATCCTCTGCTGTGACTAGCCTAAACCTGTGCTAACTATTCCCTATGAGGGAGAGCATAGAATCCATGTTTCTTTGGGTCTGGCTCACTTCACTTAGGATAATTTTTTCCAAGTCCTTTCATTTCCTTACAAATGCGGCAATGTCATTCTTTGAGACAGAGGTATGAATTTCCATTGTGTATATGTACCACATTTTCCTGATCCATTCATCTACTGAGCGTTACTGGGTGGGATCCATATTTGAGCTATGCCAAATTGTGCTGTGATGAATATTGTTGTGCTGGTGGCTTTTGTGTGTTCTTCTCTGTGGTCTTTGGGTAGATGCCAAATGTGGGGCTGCTGGATCATATGTTTACCTTCTGAGAAATCTCCATACCACTTTCCAGAGTGGCTGAACAAGTTTACATTCCCACCAACCATGAACGATGAAGTAGGGTTCCCTTTTTGTCCACATCCCCTCCAACATTTATTATTGTTAGTTTTCTTGATATAGGTCATTCTTACTGGGGTGAGATGGAATCTCAATGTTGTTTTGATTTGCATTTCTTTTATGGCCAGAGATGTAGAACACTTTTTCATATGACTCTTGGCCATTCTCATTTCCTCATCAGACAAGTCTCTTTGTAAGTCTTTAGCCCACTTGTTGAGGGGGCTGTTGGTTCTTTGCGGTTTTGTTTTGGAGGAATTTAATTTAATTTAATTTAATTTTTTGTAGTTCCGCATATATTTTACATATGAGGTCTTTGTGCATTGTATGGCTGATAAAGATCTTTTCCCAATCTGTAGGCTTTCCATTCATCTTGTGAGCTATGTCCTTTGCCCTGCAGAAGCTCAGCAATTTGATGCAATCCAATTTGCTGGTCCTCTTTTTGATTTGTAGCATTTATGGCTCTTTGTTAAGGAAGGTCTGTCCTGTGCCAAGGAGCCCAAGTGTTTCTCCTACTTCTTTTAGTGCTTTCAAGGTATCTGTTATAATTTCAAGATCTTTGATCCATGTGGAATTGATTTTGGTGCAGGATGATATATAAGGATCTAATTTTGCACAGGGAAGGGGGATGGGGAATGATGGAGGTAACAGTACAAGGGGGCAGGAGGAGGAGGATGGGGAGGGTGCACTGATGGAGGTAACAAACAGTACAAGACATGTACTCAAGGCCTAACGTATGAAACTGTAATCACTCTTTTCATCACTTTGACAGTCAATAAGGGAAGGTCTTTAAGTGCTTCCAGCCTCAGTTACCTTCTCCATCAAAAATAGAAAGAGAAGCACCTCTTGATGATTAGCAATACTGCATGGAAGCTCTCTAGAACTAAAACAGCATCTAAGGAATGTAATCTAAAAATCACTGCCATAGAATGATGCTAGTTAAGAGGTATGTTATTATGGTCCTCAGAGTCAAAGTTTTAATGAAAGAATTGTATGCTACAGGTTTTCCAGTGCCCAGCCCATGATAGTCTTAATAAATATTGAAGAACTGAGTGAGTTAGTAAAATTGTGTGCAAAGAATGCTTAGTTGAGCATCTCATTGGTGCCATATGGTATAAATATGAGTAGGATAACTGCAAAGAAGCTTCAGAGTGGAGAAGTATCCAAATGTCCTCAAATCCTCGAGTTGCCAGGAAAGAGATCTTTGCTCCATTCTCCAAAAAGTTCCAGCAGAGGGACTTGCCTCCCAAGGGTTTGGCTGAGGATAGACATGGGTTCAGGGCAAAGTGGTCATTTCCAGGAAGGTCCCACCCTGGTGCAAAATGGTCTCCTTGTAAGGGCAGAAGTCCTGTGGGGCCTCATTCATTGTTGAGGCTTAGTAAAACCTGGGCTGGCCTTGCCTGAGCAGGGAAAGCACGCCGTGTTTAGCATTTACTCTACTTTGCTCATTCATACTAGGGTATCATGATGAACACCTAGTCTTTTTCTGTTTCATTAATTATTGAATTAGGTTTGCGTGTATCTTTACATGTTTCATTTTAGAGTATGTTGTGCCTGTTGGGTGCTTAATTCAGGGCCTGGGAGTGGTCTGATTTTTTCTTTTTTAAATCAAGGCTAGTGCTCTACCACATGAGCCACAGCCCTACTTCCAGGCTTTTTCTTTTTGGCTGGTTACTTGGTGATAACAGGCTCACAGTCTTTAAGGCTAGTGCTGGCTTTAAACAGCATAGCTTTTTAGATGGTATTTAAGGTGATCATATTAATTGGTATGAGGGCATCTATGTACTTATGAAATCTAGTCCTAGATCATTAGGACAACATCCTCTGTTCACCATATCTTACCATCTTTAGTGGCAAGAACATCAAAGTCTCTGGGATATTTTTAGGATGTTGGAGGTTACACAGTAGAAGCCATAAGTTTAATATGGGCATTGTCTCTTCAGAAGAGCCTGTCTATCACATGTGAAGATTTCTAAACCTCCCATGCCTTTGCCACATCATGGCGATGAATCCTAATGTTGGTACTCTCAAGTTATTTCTAACTTTTCAACATAGTTCTGCTGACAGTAAGAAACACAAATACTTCCTGTTCTTTAATGTATACACCACAGCAAAGAAATGCAGGCAAAGGTAGGTCCCGGGACTCAAAGCCTATAATCCTAGCTGTTCAGGTGCCTGAGATCTGATGATTGCAGTTTGAAGCCAGTTTGGGCAGGAAAGTCAATGAGATTCTTATCTCCAATAAACTACTCAGAAAAATCTGGAAATGGCACTGTGGCTCATGTGGTAGAATGCCAGCCTTGAGCAAAAGTTGCTTGGGACAGTGCCCAGAGTTCAAGTCCCAGGACCAACAAACCAAAAATCCCATGCAACAGTAAGCATTTATTGCTTCAGGAAGAATTTATTGTAATAAACACGTATGAGGAAAATATCATTGTTGAAAAAGACTAAAGAGAAATCAGTGTCAATGTGTTTGAAGAAAATGGGGTCATTTGATGTTTAAATCTGACTTTGCCTTTGTTCAATGTTTTTATTGCATACAAGATTGCTAGTCTGATCCATTTGGAATTGATTTTGGTATAGGGTGATATATAAGGATCTAGTATTCGTCTGTTGCATGTGTTGAACCAGTTTTGCCAGCACCATTTGTTAAAGAGGTTATCTTTCTTCCAGACTATTTTTTAGCTCCTTTATCAAAGATAAGGTAGGCATAGATCTGTGGGTTCATTTCTGGATCTTCAATTCAGTTCCATTGGTCTTCAGGCCTGTTCCGGTGTCAACACCAGGCTGTTTTTACTACTATAGCTTTATAAGAGAGCTTGAAGTTGGGTATTGTAATTCCTCCAGCACTGTTCTTTCTTCTTAGGATTGTTTTTGCTATTCTGGGTCTTTTAATGTTGCATATGAATTTCTGGATTGCTTCCTCTCTTTCATTAAAAAATGGTGTTGGAGTATTAATGGGTATTGCATTGAATTTGTAAATAGCCTTTGGCAATATTGCCATTTTGACTATATTATTTCTCCCAATCAAGGAGCATGGGAGTTTTTTCCACTTCCTTAGTCCTGCCTTAATTTTGTTTTTCATGCTTTTAAATTCTCATCATAGAGGTCTTTCACTTCTTTGATTAAGGTTATTTCTAGGTATTTTAAGTTTTTTTGAGGATATTGCAAAGGGAGTTGCTTTCCTGATTTCAGTGTCGGTCTTCGGGTCATTAGCATATAAAAGGCTGTTGATTTTTGAGTGTTTATTTTATATCCTGCCACTTTGCCAAAGTGTTGGATCAGCTCTAGTAGCTAGGGAGTAGAGTCTATGGGGTTCTTTAGGTATAGGATCATGTAATCTTCAAAAAGAAAAAGTTTCACTTCATCTTTTCCTACTTGGAATCCCTTTATGTTCTCTTCTTGCCTAATTGCTCTGGCTAGGAATTCTAGTATTCTGTTGAAGAGGAGGGGGAGAGAGCAGACATACCTGTCTTGCTCCTGATTTCAAAGTGAATGGCTTTAGCTTTTCACCGTTTAGAAATATGCTTGCAGTTGGTTTGTCCTAAACTTCCTTTATTTTATTCAGGAATGTTCCCAGGAATCCCAGTTTTTCCAGGGCTATTATCATAAATGGGTGCTGGATTTTATCGAACGCCTTTTCCGCATCCAGAGATATAACCATGTGGTTCTTTACCTTGCTCCGGTTGATGTGGTGGATTACAATAATTGACTTGCGTATATTAAACCAACTTTGCATCCCTGGGATGAATCCAGTTTGGTCATGGTGTATGATTTTTTTGATGACTGTTGAATTCGATTGGCCAGAATTTTGTTGAGAATTTTTGTGTCTATGTTCATCAGGGAAATCGGTCTACAGTTCTCTTTTCGTGATGAGTCCCTGCCTGGTTTCGGGATGAGGGTTACGCTGGCTTCATAGAATATGTTTGGTAATGAACTTTCTCTTTCAATTTCATGGAAGAGTTTGAAAAATATTGGTGTGTGTTCTGTTTTGAAGGCCTCGTAGAATTCTGCTGTGAATCCATCTGCACCTAGACTTTTTTCGGATGGGAGACCACTTATTGCTGTTTCTATTTCAATGCTGGATATGAGTCTGTTTAGAAGGTTTAAATATTCATGATTAAGTTTGGGGATATCAATTTTTTCTAGAAAACCATCCATTTCTTCCAGGTTCTTGAATTTGTTGGCGTAAAGGTTTGCAAAATAGTCCCTTATTGTGTTCTGAATTTTGGATGTTTCTGTGGTGATGTTACCTGTTTCATCTCTGATCTTGTTTATTTGGGTGTGCTGCCTTCGTTTTTTGGTCAGGTTTGCTAGGGGTTTGTCTATCATGTTAATTTTTTTCAACGAACCAACTCTTTGTTTTGTTGATTGTTTCCATTTTTTTGTCTCTAGTTTATTTAACTCTGATTTGGTTTTAATTATTTCCTTCCATCTATTGACTTTGGGTTTGGCTTGTTGTTCTCTTTTGAGAAGATTAAGGTGCTTCCTTAAGTGGTTGAGTTGCTGTTTATCCACATTGTTGGTGTATGCACTCAGAGATATGAATTTTCGTCTGAGTACAGACTTTTCTGTGTCCCAAAGAAGCTGGTACATTGTGTACTTATGTTTGTTGAATTCTGTAAACTTTTGAATTTCTGTCCTTATTTCTTTAATGACCCACAGATGGTTCAGCAGTATGTTGCTTAGTCTTCATGGTTTGTAGGATTTTGTGTGGTGGCTATTTGAGTTCAGCTCTAGGTTTATTCCTTTGTGGTCTGAGAGAATGCAGGGAATGATTTTGATCCTTCGCAATTTGTGCAGATTTTCTTCGTGCCCTAAGATGTGATCTATTTTGGAAAATGTTCCATGTGCTGCCAAAAAGAATGTCTATTCTGGTATTGCTTGATGAATTATTCTGTAGATGTTGGTTATGTCTATTTCGTCTATGCACTTGTTTAGTTGTGTGGTTTCTTTGTTCCATTTTTGGCATGTTGATCTGCCCAGAGGTGACAGTGGAGTGTTAAAGTCTCCAATTATCAATGTATTTGGGTCTATGCGTGTTTTTAGAGTTAGTAGTGTATGTTTGTTGAAGTTGGGTGCTCCTGTATTTGATGTGTGGATATTTAGGATGGTTAAATACTCCTGTAGGAGTGAACCCTTTATTAGTATGTAGTAACCTTCTTTGTCTCTTCTTACCATTTTTAATTTATAGAATTTAATTTGTAGAATTGCAACTCTAGCCTTCTATTGGGGGGCATTTACTGGTAGATTTTATTCCATCCTTTCACTTTTAGATGTTTGCTTTTGCTGGATAGATGTGTCTCTTGGAGGCAACAGAAAGATGGATTTTGATTTTTGATCCAACTAATGAGCCTGCGGCTATGAATGAGAGTTTAGCTGTGTACAGTATTCTTGGTTGATAGTTTTTCTTATTTAGGGTTTGGTATACTTCATGCACGCTCTCCTTGCTTTCAAGGTTTCTGCTGAGAAGTCTGGGGTAATTCTGATTGGTTTTCCTTTATATGTGATTATTTTCTTCTCCATAACAGCTTTAAAGATTCTTTCCTTGGACTCTATTATCCTGTTTTGTTGACAATGTGTCGGTGGGATGTCCTCCTCTGGTCTGGTCGGTTTGGGGTTGTAAATCTTTCTTGTATCTGTATCAGCCTATCCTCCGGGATATTTGGGAAGTTCTCGGCTATATTCTGTTAAATAGTTTGCCCATTCCCCTAATTTTTTCTCCAGGTTTTCCTCAATACCTATTAGCCTTAAATTGGGCTTCCTGATTGGGTCTTGGGGCTCCTGGAGTAATCTGTTTTGGTATTGTTTTTTTGACATTTCTTCATAGAGTCTAGGGAATCTACAGCTCCTGAGATTCAATCCTCTGCTTCTTCTAGTTGGGAGTGTAGACTAGCTACTTGATTTCATATCTGTTTTCCTTCTGACTGGTCTTTCCTGATGATTTCCATGTCCTTGCTATAAGTATCTCTTACGTCCTGCATGGAATTCTTTTCTTCATTAATTTGGTTTTGAGTGCTGTCTCTCAAATCTTTTAGCTGGGTAACTATCTTTTCGTTTGCCTCTTCAAGTTCATCTATCTTTCTCTATGTTGAGGCCATGAAATCGTCTATTACTTTATGGATTGATTGATGTCTATGGATGGATGGATTCTATGCTTCCTGCTTGTTTTGAGTGGGAAATTGGACTCCATTGTTTACCATCTTGAGTTTCTTCTGCCCTTTCGGAACGGGAATGCCAATCTACAAGCACCTTTGGGCACCATTTAAGACACAAAGTAGACCTTACCAAGCAATGTCGTGTAAATCTTAGACGTTCACAATTATATACAGATACCTTGTATAACTGTATATAGAATTTGATTTGGTGTTCCTAAAGAATACATTTTCAACATAACAACCAATCCTGAGCCCTGTATTCAGTAGTTAATTCTTTACTGTTACAATCCTATGAGCAATTTTTGTTCTTATGCACTTTTTGAACTGGCTGGATTTCTCTATGAACCACTTTGATTCACTTGGGTTGAACAGGCATACCCTCTATCCAATAACTGGGGGTCAATGGAGTCTGGAGGTCCTGGAGGTAAATCTGGACAGTAGGTTAGAGGTAGTGAAGAGAATCGAGTAAAATGTAATTGGGGAGGGATGATTTTGGTTTAGTTTCAGTGGCATGGAAATGTGAGGAGTAGAATCGGTAGAAAGAACAAGGTTAAAATGAAGATCATGGAGAGTTAGCAGAAAAGTGTCAAGGTGGTAGTCACAAGAAACGAATTAAAAAGAAAGAGAATGTGAATTGAGAATAAATAAAAAATACTGGAAGACAAATGCACAAAACACAGAAAAATTAACAATCCCCCCCAGAAAAAGAAAATAAAAAAATGATAAAACGAACAAAAATGGAAAACAAAACATCAACGACATTTCAGAGATGAAAGATAGAAAAAAAAAAAGTTTAAAAAAATGTTTAAACCAATGGAGTCTTCCTTGTTTGGGTGGGCTTTCTCCAGTCTCGGGTTTCCTTGCATTGGTGAGTAGTCTATTTTGATGCTTGTGTGGTTTGACCTGCTTTCAGTTTTCAGGGGGTGGATCAGCTCTGACCCTCCTCCCCTGTCAGTGAAATCCTGAGGCTCTGTGATTCACACAGCTTGCACATAGGACTTGGGTGTCCTCTGTAAATGGGGGGCGTGAACAGTCTTGGGAGCCCTGGCTCCTCCCATCTGCTGTGAGACTGGTGCTTTTATCGCCTGGCTTTGAAGAGCCTGTGTACTCAGCAGGGCGGGTTGGCTCTGGACTGGTTTACCTGTCTGAGAGCCGCTTGCCTTTGGGTGGTTCCTCCCTCATGGGCATGACAGCCTCCTGAACAGAGCTGGCTATGGAATTCAACTCCATTTTGGTCTGGGAATTAGGCTTCCTCTGTGATGGGGCCATTTATCTGTCTCGGGAACTGTTTGTTCTCCTATCTGGTTGTTCCTTGCTGCTAGTACCTGCTCTCCACTATCCATTTTAATTTAGAAATTCAGGCGGGCAGGGCGGGCACCTCTGGCTGAGTTCACCTGAGTGTGTGAACTGTGGCCCGGATGAGCTTCCTGCCTGGGCAGGGGTTGTGCTGCTGGGTGGAGCTGGCTCTCATTGGTCAGTCCCTCTTGCCCTTTTCAAAGCTGGCCCCTTTGTCCTGGCTTTCCCCAGGCCGGGTTTAATTCCAGTCTGGTCTGACCCTATGCCAGTGTCAGAGATGGCGCTGTGCTCTGGCAGTGGGGGAAGGCTACCTCCCAAAAGTTTCTCTGTGGGCACGAGTGAGAATATCTTTTGTAGGGTACTCATGTTTGTTTGCATTTTTGGCCTGTCCATGCTCAGCCTGCGATCCACGTCTGTCTGCCACCATCTGGAGGATTGCTTCTTGGTCACCTCTGTGTGCTTTAGGTGCACGAACTGTGGGATACTGTGCCAGCACCAGCAATGGCTTGGCAGAGGGATGGGGCCCAGAACTCAAATCTGTGTTTTCAGGCCAGCAAAGTCGATTTTTCCTTCCTGGACAGAATCCCTGTACTGTGATAACTTACTTGGGCTGTCTTTCTAGGAGTAAAAATTTCTGGAGTGTTTAGACTGGGGTGTTGGAGAGAGCTGAGCTAGGGCTCTGCTGCTCCTCCACTCATGGAAAATATTTTTAAATTGCTGTGTGCTGGTGATTAATGCCTAGCTATTTAGAAGACTCAAAGTGCGGATTGCAGTTGGAAGCTAGCCTGGGGAGGAAATTGACTGAGATTCTGGACTCCATATGACCACCAAAAGAAAACAAAAACCCAAAACAAAAAAAAAACAGCAGAAAGTGCAGCTGTGGTAGAGTGCTAGCCTTCAGCTCTAAAAATCAGGATCAGTGGCCAGACCAGAACTGGGACCAGTAACCCAGAGACCTAGTGAAATATTCATTGTGACTAAGCCTGTCTTATTATTTAGAGCTAGATATGGGCTGTTAAGGTCTTGGGAAGAACTAACTGGGTATCAAACTAATTAAAGTCTCCAAAAATAACTAAAAGTGTATTAAAATGTAGTCTATAATCAGTTGTGCCCAATATTAATGAATTTAACCCTATATTATGATGGGTATTTGAGTTCATAGTTTCCAGTTGGTTTACTCTTTGCAGCTTCTAAAGTAGCAGCCCCCCCTTTTTTGTTTGAAAAATTAGTAATTGATTTTCTTTTTCTTATGTAATTTGGAAATTCTCTGCTGAGAATTATGATACCATGTAGAAAGCTGTTGACACACCAATTAGGTGGTTTTCCTGAAGCTAAATGATGCCTGTCAGTTGTTAGGTCAACTGTAAGATTTTGATCCTCTCTGCAGGTGAGCTTTTCCTGGCCATTATTGTTAAGGACCCTCACCAGCGCTCATAAAGATGGGTTTAGGTACTGCAGCCATGTTTACTAGTAAATACTTTGGGAGTTGGCTAAGCTCTCCTAGGGCTGCAAAAATCAGTTGGGTCTAAAAGAAACAGTGGTGTCAAGACTCTGGCTAATTCTTCCCTTTACGTGGCTGTCCATGTGTCCTGTTGGATGTGTAACAACATCCTGTGCTTTGACCTAGGAGCCGGTTGTATCCGTAATTCTACAAACAAACATGTTTCCAGATGCTTTCAAATAATGTCCCAAATGAGAACTGTTGTTTGAAGCATACCCTGTGAGTAAAGATGATGGGTATCAGTGTGGGTTTCTTTAGGAGTAAAGGAAGCAGAGGGTGATTATGACAAACAGGATCTGGGTCTCCCTTTAGTTGGAGGCATTCACTGTGGTATTGTGGTGGTGGATGCAACAGTAGAAGACAAATTCTCTTCCCTCCACCTTGTGATTGCTTGTACTGCCATATGACAGGGTTGGGCTCAAGATCCACCTGTTAGTGTTCCTACACAGTACGTGTGCATGGCCATGAACACATTGGAGTCACAAGGCTGCACAATCCCCATGTCTTTCTGCAGAGAAGTCCAGTGTTGCATAGTGGGCTGGGTATAATTTGTCAGTGCACACTGAGGTATATCATGTGTACTCATGGAGGCACAGTATCTTGCTGTGGAAGTGAACCCTGGGTTAATGAGCAGGAAGGTCCCCCTGGACAGTTCACAGAGGCTGCCGTGTCGGGTTTACTATTTGCAGAGATCACCTGGGTTCCTGCTTCTATTCCACACAGCTTTAAGCTATCTATTGGGTATTTCAAAATAAATATGACTCTGTGTGTGTGTGTGTGTGTGTGTGTGTGTGTGTGTGTGCGTGTGTGTGTGTGTGTGTGTGTGTATGAGAGAGAGAGTATCCATATACATATGTGCACTAATACTTGAGCTCAGGGCATCTTTCTTTAATTTATGTTTATTTTCAAGTTGGTGTACAGAGGGGTTACATTTTCATACCTAAAGTAATGAGTACATTTCTTATCAAACTTGCTACCTCATCCCTCATTTTTCTTCCAGATTTTTCCCTCCCTCCATTTTTACAGTTAGTTTACAACATATCTTGTAGTTATTACTTTTGCATTCGTTCTCGTTTTACCATTTGCCTCAATATTTTGATGTTCCCCATCCCTTCCCTAATTCACACACACACACACACACACACACTCACACACACACACACACACACACACACACACACACAAACACATATATATATATCCAGGGTATCAAAATCAAAAACAGTGACAACAAGGCCAAACCATAGGGAAGATAAGCAAATGGAAAAAGGAACGATTTCATATAGCACGTTAAAAATAACAACAATGATAACCCATTTGTTTCTATGTCTTAGAGTTTGTTTCACTTCACATCATTTTATGTGATCATAGGTACATATCTACTGAGATATGGTGTTTCATAATGGCTTTCAAGGCCCACTGGCACTCTGCTAACATGGACACATAGCCTGCCTTCCAGTCCGGCCCCGCCTATTGTGCCACCTGTGCTGCCCTCGAAAGTTCTCAGTGTTGTGTGTGTAGTCAGAGGCTACCTACAATTTTTTCACATTGCATTCTTGAATTCCTCCAATGAGATTTTGCTTAAATAGTCATGCAGTGTAGGGTTTATTGAAATATATAGTCTTCAGTCTTTGGACACATTTGATGGAGTTCATTTTTTTGTTAGGTTAAACACTTGTTTTCAGGTAGTATCCATCATTTGATTCTGGACATCATCACCATCCGCTGTCATTAAAAAGCTGAAATACCTCTTTTTTATGACAGTTCTTCAGATGTGTGAAATCGCAGATTGCATTTCACACTATTTCAGAATAAATGTTTTTATTTTTAGGATTAATTCCCTTAGATTATTAGGCAGTTTGAATTTGTTTTTTCTTAGAGTGCTTGCTTGCAATACCAGATCTGAATAAAGCTGCAGTTTGTTCAGAGAAGAAAACTTCAGTTCTGTATATCATACTGTCTGCTAAGGAACCTCTAATCGCAGTCATATTCTTTCTGGAGTTGTACTTCTGTCCACAGACATAGAGCTTCATGCTTATTTAAACTTCTAATTATTTTCATATATGCCACTAAGTCCTGCCTTGTCTACTCATTATTGTACAAGTTTTAAAGGGAAGGAGCACACTGAAACATTTTCTATAATTTAATTGGAGAGAAGAGTCTCATAGACTCCTCTGCCTGGGCTGGCTTCCAACTGTGAACTGTGATCTCAACCTCCTTAGTAGCTACGATTATTGGCATGAGCCACTGGTGCCAGGCAACTTGTCACATTGTTTTTCCCACCAAATGTCCATCCAGTTTGTAGAAAATCCAACTTTGGCTTTGTCAGGATTGATTGCAATCATGATCATTTCAGTGATATTCAACTCTGGGCTTCATCTTCTGCTTTTGTTGCTCTCAATCTGTTTATGAGGGCCTTTAGAAGTGTCTTCTTAGCCACGAAGCTTGCATGAAGCATCTTTTCTGAATAGCCATACTTTTAACTATGGTCCTCCAGAGAATGCTCCCTTTTCATGTTAGCAAATGGTACAAGTGAAGAAGGTTTTCAAGCTTCAATAAATTACATGCGCATGGAATCAAACAGATGTAAGCACGTTTACTTACTGGAAAATTTGTGAATGGTGAGTCACAATTCACAACAGCAGTGTACCATTTAGCAAACTCAAGAGGTTTAGAAAATTAAAATGTATTCTTTTGGAGCAGAATATACGTATATATCAGTTCATCAGAATAATATTTTTCCTCTTAAATAATATGGTTAAGAGCAAGTAGTTCTAAGGACTGATGTTTTTTATCATGGAAATAAGGAGGAGACATAATTTACAAGTTTGCAGAAAGTTAGTTGACATTGTCTAGGGTTGGTAAAGTGAAATTAACTTGAAGCGTGCTTGCCTAGCATGCATGAAGCCCTGGGTTCAATGCCCCAGAACCACAGAAACAGAGAAGGACAGAAGTGGCGCTATGGCTCAAGCGGCAGATTGATAGCTTGAGCAAACATAAGCCAGGGACAGTGCTCAGGCCCTGACTCCCAAGCCCCAGGACTGACAAAACAAAAACAGACCCAATAAAAAGAACCTTCAAAATGGGAACCAGAGGCTGGACAAATCCAGCCCCTGCCTCATGAGACTTCTTCCAGGCTTCATTCAAGGACTGCCATCTAACACCAAGGGACCCTGCTGCTCGCCGTCTTCAGGAGGGGCCACGTTTCTGCCTTTTACCCCTAATGTCGACGCCCTTTACCAGCAGGAAGCAGCCAGAGAGTCTTCGTCCTTTTCCATAGCTATTAAAAGGCTGAAAGATTAGGTCCCTCCTGGAGGGCTCCAAGCAGATGCCCCCCACCTCATTAAGTCTCCACACAGTTACTGGGTAACCAGCAAGCCTAGAGGCAGGTACCTTCCCCTTCCCTAAGGTCACATCCTAATCCATCTGCCCCAATCCCCTGCCCTAGATTAGGCAGGGCTGGTTGAGGGTCAACTGGTCTCTCCCTTTTCTCCCTTCTCTCCGGCCATGGATCATCACCACCACAGGGCAGCAGTTCGGTAATAAACTTTCCTCTCCTGCTTTAAAATAAATGTAAAAAAGGGAAACAGAGCTGTGGCTCAAGTGATATAGCATTGGCCTGAAGCTGACAAAGCTTAGGACAGTGGTCTTGTTGAGTTCAAGCATAGCACCCCCTCCCCACCCGAATGCTTCTAATTATGAAGATACATATATATATATTTTTTTTTTTTCTTTATCGAGAGTTAGTACCTACATAAATTTGACAATATACATTTTAAACTTCCCAGTGATAAACATCATCATTCTAGTGGGGAGGGGAGAAGATGGGGAGGGGGAATGAGGGAGGTAACAGTGCAAGGGGAGGGGGAGGGGGGAATAATGGATGTAACAGTACAAGGGGTAGTGGGAGGTGGAGGGGGAGGGGAATGATGGAGGGAACAACAGTAGAAGTGGGAGGGGAGGGGGGAGGGCAGGGTAAGCTGAATGATGGAGGTAACAGTTCAAAGGGGAGGGGTAGGGGGAATGATGGAGGGAACAAAGAGTACAATGGGGAGGGGAGGGGTATGATGTAGGTAAAATACAGTACAAGGGGGGAAGGGGAGGGGGCAGGGCAAGGTGGAAAGATGGAAGTATGAAACAGTCCAAGTGGAGAGGGGGAGGGGATGGGGGAATGATAGAGTTAACAAACAGTAGCAGGGGGGAATGGAGAGGGAGGGGAGGGGAATGATGGAGGTAACAGTACAATGGAAGCTGGAAGAGGAGGGGGGAATGATGGACATAACAAACAGTACAAGTGGGGACAGGAGGAGGGAATTATGGAGGTAACAACAGTACAAGGGGAGAGGTGGTGGGGGAGGGGAGAATGATGGAGGTAACAAACAGTACAGGGGGGAGGGGCAATAATGGAGATAAGAAAAAGCCCGAGGGGGAGGGGGATGATGGAGGTAACAAACAGTACAGGGGGGAGGGGCAATAATGGAGATAAGAAAAAGCACGAGGGGGGAGGGGGAAGTGGGAGGGGGAATGATGGAGGTAACAAGCAGTACAAGGGGGGAGAGGGAGTGGAAAGGGAGGAGGAGGGGGGAATGATGGAGGTAAAAAAACAGTACAAGGGGGGAAGGGGAGTGGGGAGGGAGGAGGGGGAGGGGGGAATGATGGAGGTAACAAACAGTACAAGAAAAGTATCCAAGTCCTAATGTACAAAACTGGAACCTCTCTGTTCATCACTTTGACAATAAATAAGGGGAAAAAAATAATGTGACAATAACAAATGCTGGGGGTGGGGGGATATGGCCAAAGGGAACTGTTCTACAGTTAGTGGGAATGTAAATTTGTTCAACTATTCTGAAAGCAGTATAACGGTTCCTCAAGACACTGAAAATAGAAATTTCCTATGACCCAGCAATTCCAGTCCTGGGCATTTATCCAATTAACCCCAAACCACACTAAGGCTAACAGCACCACATGTTCATTGCAGCATTGTTTGTTTAGCATATCCAAGATATAGAATCACCCAGATGCCCCTCAAGAAAATTAATGGATCAATAAAATGTGGTATATGTACACAATGGAATTCTATGCTTTCATCAGAAAGAATGATATTGCTCTAATCATAAGGAAATGGAAATAGTTAGAAAAAAATTACACTAAGAAAGCCCTACCCAAAGAAACATAAACCATATGTTCTCCCTTATTGGTAATAATTAATATATGTCTAGGATAGACCTAGCAGATGATCACAATAGCTCAAGAGCTATATACAGATGATTACATAAGATGATGCTAAGAGAAATGGTCTCCAAAATATGGAAATAAGTGGTTTATCATTATGTGGTTAGTTTCACCCTACTGTGTGATTTTTTTCTTTTTTCTTCTGTTCATGTTCCCTATGACTTAGCCCCTGTAGTCACTGCTGATTCTGGTACCATGGTTATTTTATATATGCCTGTCTGAATTAGGGAAGGGAAGGGGAGCATAAAAATGGTGAGATAAAGTGTAAAATGCAATCCAATGCAACAGCAATATTTCCAAGAAAATATGTTGGAAATTAACTGTCCAAATTGGGGTGGTATAATTGGGAAGGAGGAAAGGTAGGAAAAAAATGAGGGAGTCGTAACAAGTTGGACAAGAAATGTATTCACTATCCAATGTATGTAACTGTACCCCATATGTACTTCACCTTGACAATAATAAAAAAATTATATTAATCAAAGTGAGCGAGACCAAAAGAAACATATGTTGCATGGTCTCCTTCCTTTATAGTCATGAGAATGGGCCTAGGAATCTACAGGGAAACACAGTGGATAGTAAAAGACAAATCATACCACTTATACATGAAATATTATACAGGATTCTCGACATTCAAACAGTGAGACCAAAGAAGGATATTCTTAGGAGAGGATCACAAAAGCTCAATAGCTATGTGCACATGATAATACAAAAGGATGTTTACTGAAGTGAACTTCAAGAAATGGAAAGAAGGGCTGGGGATATAGCCTAGTGGCAAGAGTGCCTGCCTCGGATACATGAGGCCCTAGGTTCGATTCCCCAGCACCACATATACAGAAAAAATGGCCAGAAGCGGCACTGTGGCTCAAGTGGCAGAGTGCTAGCCTTGAGCGGGAAGAAGCCAGGGACAGTGCTCAGGCCCTGAGTACAAGGCCCAGGACTGGCCAAAAAAAAAAAAAAAGAAATGGAAAGAAGAGATTTTTTTATTTAACTTTTTATGATTTTTCCCCTTTTGTTGTTGTTTGTGATTTCTATGCTTTTTGCCTTGTATGTAAGTTTATCTGTTTGGGGGAGAGTAAAGGGAAGTACAGAAATGGTAGAACAAAATGTGAACAAATGGAGGAGGGAAACTCATAAGATACATTGTGTTGAAAATTAATCTGTATAACTTGGGGATGGTTTGAGGCAGCGGGGAGGGAATGGGGGAGTAAATGAAGGAAGAGGTCACTTTGTTCCAAAAGAAATGTACTCAGTACATGACCTATATAACTATAACCCCTTTGTACTTTACAAGAAAAGTAAATTAAAATAATAAAAATAAAAATTGAGAAACAGATATGAAAGAGTAATGGAGGACAAATTTCAGCAATGAATGTTATACATGGAAGTATCACAATGTATCCCCTTGACACAATTGGTATATACTAACAAAAAATTTTAGATAAAGGTTATAAAACTAGAAAATAAAATAAATGCATCTCCCATATATTTAATATTTTACTTGGTCCTTCAGAAATACCACAGGAGCTGTTATATGGATCTTTCAATAGAACCGTCAAAGGAAAAGCCTATAAAACATTTCCCAAGTGTTGAACCTGGGTAACTGCAGTCGAAATCAGGACACGGGGGATGCAAGGCGAGTGAACCAATGCATACTTTATTCCAAGAGGGCCAGGGTTTATATAGGGTTAGAAACCAATTTTACAATTACAGGGTAAAAGATCAATACAGCAATGACATTTGTCTCAAATACAGAAGTGGAGGAAATTTCCTACTGTGAGGGCAGGAACTTGATACAAATGCCTTTCTAATTACAGGAGGTAGTGACTGCAAAGATTATTGATATCAAAACAAGGAACTGTATACAACCGAGGTAGAACTATAATTATCTCCTAGCTACTATCTCCTTAAGGCTAGATAACATCAATCTTGACTTCTCCAAATACTTGTGAAATAACAGTGAGGAGACTTTCCTGTTTACAGTGAGAATCTAGTGAGGAGACTTTCCTGTTTACAGTGAGAATCTAGTACTAAAGGCAGCTGGTCTAGCAAGTCTCCTCAGGGAGACTTGCTAAGTAGGGGGAAAAAGGAATTCTCACAACAACTGGTGGCTTCCTTTGGCCCACAAACACCAGAAATTCCTTACTGGGAATGTGTTCCCAAGGGCCTATTAGTGTGCTAATGAGGCATCAGAGTAACCATGCCGGGGCTAAATTTTTCCACTGGTTGGAGACTTTAATTCTCCAACAATTCCCCCTTTTTTTTTTTATTAATTTTCCACAGCCGCTTCTCTGGAAAGTTTAAGGGCAGTGAGTAAAACATCAGAGGAATTATTCCTAGTGAAACGCTTCATTATAGCTATGATGGAACAATATCCTAAGAAAAAGACACATAACATAAGTATCAAGGCAATAGAGGCACTTCCAACACTATGGGTAATACTTTGCCACCACCCCCTAGGGTCTAGTCCTTCTAAGGTCTGAGCTAGTCCTTGGGCTATGTCATCAATAGAGGAGGCATCTGGCAATTCCTTTTGAAAAGCTTCGAAAACCTCCCTGTACAAGCTTTGTTCACTTAACGTACCATTTAGTAGGGCTCCATCTATAAGCATTTGTATATCATTCCATTCACATTCAGAGGCATTATATTTATAAGGTGTTACACAGACATGACTAGAATTCCAATCACAAGTCAAAAACAATCGTTGCTGCAAAGCCAGATATTTCTGTCCAAGCCAAAACACTCCTCCTTTAACAGCTTCTAACTCATCTTGAAGGTGGGCATTTACTTCCAGCTGGTGTTGCCACAGATTGTGGGAGTCCTGGTGCCACTGCACCATAAAGTCATGAGTTTGTACAGATTGTCGCAATGCGGCTCCGGATACTGCTGCAGTTGTAGCAATGGCAATCAGTCCAACAAGTCCTGCAATAATCAGTCCAATGGCACGACGACTCCTCCTCAGAAGCCGCTTGAAAAACTGCATTACCAATCCTTGTACAGGTCCTCCAGCCCAGGGACGATGCATGCGAACAGGAACCCAAAGGGAGTCGCGCTGGGTTAAAATCATGATCCTATCTTGACTAAAATTAAAGGTGACATTGTTATTCAAGCAAGTATACAATTTACAATTTATGCTGGTAATGGCATTCTTTGTTATGTTTATGGGGCCGACCATCAGTACTTGTGGAAAATGAACACAAGCAGAGATATTGTAGGTCTTTACAGCTGTGAAGTTGTAGGAGGCCGAGGACCTTTTAGATCCTGAGTAAGTTCCATTGGCCAGCAATACGGGAGCCAGAGAAGCTGCTAATTTCCAGAGATGACGTTGTGGAGGAAATAGCCTGTCTCCATGGGCGAGCGCAGGCCAGGGGTCACTAAAGCCTGCTCCAAACCACCCTAAAAACTGTTTAGCAGACATGGCATTGGACATGTTCATAGATAAAGTAGGTTCACAAGATGAGTTATATTCAGTGCAGTTTTTCAACCACACACCAAGAGGTCCCCAATCATACCAAGTATGCTGGGATGTATTCCAAATAGTTGGAAAAATTCCTCGACAACTTTCCCAATGTCTTTCAGTAAAGTTCAGGTTCAGATAAGTAAAATTGTCACATTTAGGCAGGCCAGCAGGGCTAGGATAATTATCTAATTTATAGGTATGAGATCCCACAGACCAGGAAGACAGTCTAATCAATCGAGTTCTACTGGAGTTATATGAACCTCCATGCTGAATCCAATATTGATATCTAAAAGGGTAACATGGGGAACGGCCTTGACAGATAGCTTTAGAGAACTGAGAATAAGAGAAGTTAAATGATCTTTCCTCTTCCATAGGAAAGACTGGAATGCCAGACCCATAGGGGGAGAGAGTAAATTAGGAATAGATGTAAAAACAGAGACAGGGGCTTTTGTCCATAAATATGGACGTAATAAAGGAGGGTTAGAAAATATAGGCCCAATACATTACCTCTGATGTAGCACCTACAGGTTACCAGTGCACACCTGTCCATTTGAATGGCCTTATCACTTGAATGAGAATGTCTCACCCCCTTGATGGACAGAGGGGTGTTTGTTGCTGGATCCACTGGAGCAGGTGCTAGAAAGATGGGCTGTCTTCTGTAGAAACATAAGCATACCCTTGCCCCTGGGTTAACAACTCCCTGGGGACCCAATCTAGCCCAACCCCCAATCTAAACCAAACTGGCTGCTGTTTGTTTTGCATAGGCGGAGCTAGGAAGTGTCACTCAGCTCTTGCTAAAACATCTCCTTGAGACAAATTTAAAAAGTTAAGGACAAATAATGCTTCTGCAATAACAGCTCTGGCTGTTTTATAAATACTTTTCATAGAAGTTGCATATCCCTCAGTACTATCCATACTCCCCCTCTTTAGTTTTGTAATTTGTGTTTTTAATGTATAATGAGCTCTTTCTACTATACCTTGACCTTGAGGATTGTATTCAATTCCTGTAACATGAAAAATGTTATGAAATTCTAAAAATTTTTGTACTTGTTTACTGGAATAAGCTGGTGCATTGTCAGTTTTTATTTGAGAAGGAATCCCCATGACTGCGAATGTTTCTAGTAAATGTTGAATGACATGAGTCCCTTTTTCCCCTGGTAGAGGAGTTGGCCAAATAAAAGAAGAATATGTATCAATGGATACATGCACATATTGTAAGCGGCCAAATTCAGGGATGTGTGTTACATCCATATGCCAAATTTCCTTAGGAGCAGTTCCTGACGTGTCAATTAATTTTTGAGGGCTACATAAATCCGAATCTCCTTGAAGAATGGAACATAGGTTAGGAATTCTGGGAATTCCTAAGGAAGGGCAAAGCCAATTGCTGTCCCTAGTAACTTTTGAAAATTATTAAGAGTTTTAAACTCTTCAGTACGAATTTTTATTAATTGGGGGGTAATTACTTGTCTTCTAACTAAATATCCCAGATACTTAAATGGTTCTTCTGTTTAAATGAATTTTATCAGGGGCAATTATTAAATTATACTGTTGAAAGTCTAAAGGCAAAATTTGTAACAATTTTGATACAATATTTTTATTAGGTGCAGCAAATAATAAATCATTTTATTGAAAACCTGTAAAACAAACTGGAGTAGTAATTAAACAATCATCTTGATAGCCATCGTTTTCCTATATCCAACTTAAAACAAACATTTTAAATTTCATATCTCAGAATACATTTTTGATCTCAAGTCTTTTACCAAGCCTGGTTGTATTAAAAGAAATCTGGAGCCTAGGTATCACCCATTGCTTCATGCTGCTTGTTTTTCACTTCCAAATTTCTTATCTAGAAAGGCATTCTAAAACCTTTTAAAGTAGAGGCTTTCACACCTTTACCTCAGCCTGTATTTGCATAGAAAAACTGAAGCCCAGGGGGCACATTGCCTCCTGGTTGTCTGCTTTAAAAGAGCCATTTTCCTATATACAGAGAGTTAATGAAAGTTGTGTACTTCTATCCCCCATTAGTTTATATACTTTAAAATATTTACCTGATTATATGTGACTTAAGATAGTTAATCTTACTGTTACAGTACAGTTTACACTTAAAAAATTTAGTACCTGATTCATTAAAGTGATACCCAAAACAATTGTAACAAGAGTACACTTAGCAGTGTGCCCCAGAATTATAACCATGAGATTTCAGAGTTAGCATATTTGCCTTTTTGATACATCCAAATTGCAAACCTGTACAGAAATCGAGTTATATCAGGTAAATAAACTTTTAACTCTCCTTTAAGATATTCCAATTTTAATCCATCCTAAGGGGCAGTTTTAGAAGTATCAGTCAAATCATACATTTTACCCTGAGGTTTCCAATGTTTATACCTGAAAACAAAAGAAATAAAAGAAAGGCCTCCATTGGCCTGTCCTATAGAATGGGCCTATCTCCATCCTACTCCTTAGAGCTTGATGAACTGCCTTGGGGCCAGCTTGCCCTCTCCCACTATGAATGGACGCCACCCTACGGCTGTCCCATCACGTGGATTGGCTAAACTGCACTTTTGTCAGTTTACCCCTCACTACTGAGGATAGGTTCAAGGGCCCATGCTAAGTTCTTATTTATTTATTTATTTATTTATTTATTTATTTATTTTTAACCATGAATTAAAGAATTTTTAACTATAGTTCCTTTTAAAATAAATAATCCTTTAAAGCTTTTGGTAATGCCCAAATTCAATGATCTTTTGAAGTTTAAAGTTAAACTAACCTATTTTTACATCATACATTTTTAATCTTGAACACATTCACACCCACATACATTTGTGCGCGCGCACACACACATACATACATTCACATATGTAGGTATTAATGTAAACAGAACTTAAAAGCAGTCCAAACAACTATCAGCCGTACATTTTTTAGTGGCAAAAGGTATATTTTCCAATCTTACTCTTGTAATGACCAAAACTTAAAACAAAACCTTTAATGAATGATTTTAGCATTGTTTAGTCTTATTCGCTAGGGCCTATTAGTTTTAGCAAAGTATCTTAGCATACTAAACACTGAAGATAACTGGGTTGGGGTCCCCTGGAGTATTACTGAGTCCACCTAGCACTTGACTCTTAGTGTTTACTCTCAGGCTAAGATTAGCCTAGCCAGCTGTTTGAACTCAGCTCTTAGCAGCCTGCACTTTTTCTGCCTTCTTGCAGAAGGAGACACAGTACCTAGTAAATGTTTTGCCCATAGACATGTAAATGGACAACAGAAATAAGGGAAACAAAAGTTTATGTTTAAAACTGGTGCCAATCTCAAAGACAAAACTAGTCAAGACAAAACAGAACATAGAAACAGAGGCTTTTACGCCTTGGATGGCATGTCCAGCGTCCACAAGCTGCCAGCCAGAGTGATGGAAAGTCCATAGGGCCCTGAAAATTCTCAGGGGGATCCTCCCCAGTGGAGATTTCCATCCCCTGGCAATCAACCTGCCGAGGCCACCCACCAGAGGACTGTTTTCCCAATTTAGCACTCCACACGAAACACAACTAATCAAACAAGGACAAAGACACATGAAACATGTAGCGCAGGCGCAAATTAAAAGTGCAATTGCAGTAAAAATTCTCTTGGGAAGTAAAAGAAAAATCACTAGTCCTTCCCCAATTCCAGGCTGATGGACTAAAACAGGGAATGTGTTCCCAAGGGCCTATTAGTGTGCTAATGAGGCATCAGAGTAACCCTGCCGGGGCTAAATTTTTCCACTGGTTGGAGACTTTAATTCTCCAACACCCAAGCAATTAAAGGGCTCAATTCAATAAAAATTAATAGCTTGAGGCACTCAACCTTTTTTCTTGGAGGCTGCCAAAACTTTCTTATTTTAATATTCCATTTCAACATCTAGGAAATGTGAATGCTAGAGAGGATCCAATCACTGAACATTTCTAAAGTCACATAGGTGTATGCGCTAGGACTCATAGATTATAGGGCTTTAAAATTATATGGATCAAGAACTATTACTGTGCTGTAGAAGTGTGGCCTGACCTTGTATGTTGATTCAGCTTAAGCTCATTGAAATAATAGCACATATTTCAATGGTCAAAGATGAGAAATACATTCACATGCAAGTCATACAGTAACTATAATAATACAATAATAACTGGGCCAGAAAATTCATGGGCTGGACTGTGAAATCAGAAGCTGATATGTAGAAATGCTGTCTGAATTGGGTTTTCTGAAAGGACCCTAAGGTGTTTACTACTGAGTGAAATTTTCTTTTGTCCTTTTTTTTTTTTTTTTTTTGTCAGTCATAGGATTTGAACTCGGGGCTGGGATTCTCTCTGAGCTGTTTTGTTCAAGTCCAGTACTCTATCACTTTGAGCCACAGTGCCACTTGTGCTTTTGTGGTGGTTAATTGGACATAAGAGTCTCACAGACTTTCCTGCTCAGACTAGCTGTTGATCTGTGATCATCAGACCTCAAGCTCGTGAATAGCTAAATGTACTGGTGTGAACCACTAATGCCTGGCTGAAATTTTCTTGTGACCTATGTGTTAATAATTTCCAAGCCTTTTTATTTGTCATTGGAGACATATGAAACCTAAGTTCTCCTGGGATAGTGTTCTAATATTTACCTGTAGGCCAAATATATATATTGGCTGCTAACTCTTTCAGAAGAGTCAATTAAAAAATTTCAAAACTGAATAAGTTGGTTAAGATTGCTCCTTTCCCAGTTCTGTTTTGCCCCTTTTTAGCCTTCTGTCTTTCAATCAGGCTGATTATCTTGCAACGACTGTTGCAACTTTAGACTCAAAAGAAAAGCTCTAAATTACTACGAATGGGTGATGATCAAGGATATTATACTTGAGTTCCTGTCTAATTGAATGTAATGGCACTTGAGAATACAGATGTTCTCATCCTTTTGACATCTCCAGGCATCCTTTTCGGAAGGGTGAATGGAAAGGTGCGAAAATGAAGGCCATGGGTATTGTTGGGCTCAAAGTGTCATTCCAGGAGCATGGCAGGTGTTAGTTCTATTGTGCAAGGCAAAGTTTGAATCATCCACATGGCATTTTTGTTGAGTTTTAGAGGAAATATTGGCAAAGAAGAACCATTCTAGAGGGTGGCAAGCCATGAAAACAGAAAATCTGCCTGATAAAGAAGAATTTTGGGTGAGACACCATATTGAGGAAATGTTGACAATGTTTGCTAATATATGGTAGTTCATTTCTCTTACCAAACAGAACTCTGGTCCAAGAGTGGAAGTGAGTAGGGAATAAATCTCTATTGAAAATAAGAAGTCCTCCACCACACACATAGTTGTGTCACATAATTTCCTTTTATTTGCTGGCGTCATCATCCTTGATAGAATTCAGCAGTTAGTAGTAGAGATCAGTTCTTGCCTAGACCACACTTAACTAACTTCCATCTTGAAACAACTTCTAAAGTCCAGAATGTTCCCTTCCTTAGCTTATTCTAGTCTTTTGAGATCTTGCTGACTTTTTAAAATGGGATGTTTCTTGCTCAGCATGTTCAATAAAACCCGCTTGTGTAAGAAATGCACCCATCCCTCCAAAAAGACTCACACGATAAGTACAATCTTAAGTACCAATTATGTGTCAAGCCTGTGCTAGGCACACGCAAAGTATTTTGTTGACAGTTGATCATCTGTGAGAACTTATAATGACATTGCGATGTTAGCAGGTGTGTGGAGAAGCAGGGTATATGGAGGAAAGAAGAGATGGATCTGTATTTTTCCCAGTGTGTTGAAGGAAATGTTGAAGGAAGGAAAGGAAACAGTCCCATGACTACTTGCTCAAGGCGCTGTACAAAGTCTTTTGGCATTTTGTTAGTAGATTGATGGGTGGCCAACATCTACGCCCATTGTTACTGTACATCCCTTATGCATGACTGGCCTTTTAAATAAACTTTCTGGAGATCAGCTTGACATTGCAGGCTATGTGAAATTTTGCCTGGGATTGAATAAAAATGGGTATTTCTTGGAATTTTTTAATAGAATACAGGAGACAGAATCATCATGAGTTTTTTGAAAAATAACTTTTGCCATAAAGACCACTTGTTTGCGAGCAGAGGCAGATCTGGTCTCTGGTCAGCTTCTATTCCCTCAGGCTCCTCTGCGGATTCTGTTGTTGGCCTCATTCAC
>NW_025959215.1:0-35490 GCF_023159225.1 Perognathus longimembris pacificus | reverse complement strand
GTTATATGCATATATATAACTGAAATCCAAGATTCATGGTCGTGGATAATAACCCCATTATCTTCCCACATCCCAAAGCATAATGCATCTCCTTTGATAATGAGTGCGTTCATGAGCTAGACTGTCCACCAAAGGCTCGATACATATTAGAGGTTTTGATTATATAAAGGCAATAATCTTATTCTCTGCAATTAAAGTCAATCTAACATCTAAAAATAGGGAAAATAAAACTGTAAATAAGTGCAACATAGCAATTATCCTAATTCCAATGCTAACACTTTATGTGGTACAATTTGATCAAGATGAGATTCAACTTCACCTTTCATCTTTCTATCTAATAGAGTTTTCTAAAAAGAAACAAATACATTAAATTACAAAAATTTATAACTTAAGTGTTTCAAGTGAACTGTTTTGAAATACTTTAGTATATGAATTATTCTTAAATCTTACGGGTTCATTAAAATGGCTCCAATGAGTATCCGATTCTCATCTATCAACAAAGTTATTTGTGAGCAAGGAAACTGGGTACTGTGTGTTTTGATAGTTTGGAATAGCTAAAATTCACAATACCTTTCTAATTTACCATCATTTGGTTCAAATGGTCTAATTTACCAAAGAAAATCTTGATTCTTTTTGAGAAAATACTGAGGCTACATGGGCTAAATAAATAGGAAAAAGGACCCTAAGCCTTTTGATTACAGGAGATGAGTATCTAGTAAGAAGAGTAATGGGTTAGTGTTTAGAATTCTAGGTCCATGCTTAGATGAATGAGCTCTTTGTTGTCAGTAAGTAGTTGCTTTGTCATTTTTTTTTGGTGCCAGTTTTGGACTTGAACCCAGGATTCTGGGTGCTGCCCCTGAGCTTTTATGCTCAAGGCTACTATTCTACCATTTGAGCCAGAGCTCAGCTTCTGGCTTCTTAGTGGTAATTGCAGATAAGGGTCTCACAGACTTTCCTGCCCACACTGACTTTGATCCACAATACTCAGATCTTAGCCTCCAGAGCAGCTAAGAATATGGGCACCTATGTGTCTAGTACCCGGTTACTGGTTCTCTTGCCATTAAACTAGATATGAGAACTTTAAAAGCTTGAAAATTGAAATTAAGTCAGAAGTAAGGAAATGGAAAAAACCTCCCATGCTCCTGGATTGGGAGGATTAATATAATCAAAATGGCAATATTGCCAAAGGCTATCTACAAATTCAATGCAATACCCATTAATATCCCACCACCATTTTTTAATGAAATAGAGGAAGCAATCCAGAAATTCAAATGGAACAATAAAAGACCTAGAATAGCAAAAACAATCCTAGGCAGAAAGAACAGTGCTGGAGGAATAACAATACCCACTTCAAGCTGTATTATAAAGCTATAGTAATAAAAACAGCTTGGTATGGGCACCAGAACAGGCCTGAAGACCAATGGAACAGAATTGAAGACCCAGAAATGAACCACAGAACTATGCCTACTTAATCTTTGATAAGGAGCTAAAACAATAGTATGGAAGAAAGATATCCTCTTTAACAAGTGGTGCTGGCAAAACTGGCTCAACACATGCAACAAACTGAACTAGATCCTTATATGTCACCCGGCACCCAAATCAATTCCAAATGGATTAAAGACTTCGAAATCATAACAGACACCCTGAAAACACTAAAGGAAGGAGTAGGAGAAATACTTGGGCTCCTTGGCACGGACGGAACTTCCTTAACAAAGACCCAGAAACGCTACAATTCAAAGAAAGGTTGGACAAATGGGACTGCATCAAACTGCAGAGCTTCTGCACGGCAAGTGACATAGCTCGCAAGATAAACAGAAAGCCCACAGACTGGGAGAAGTCTTTACTGGACATCAACAGACAAAGGCCTCATATCTAAAAATATATGCAGACTAAAAAATTACCTTCTTTCAAAACAAACCGCAAAGAACCAATAGCCCCCTCATCAAGTGGGCTAAAGACTTACAAAGAGACTTCTCTGATGAGGAAATGAGAATGGCAAGAGACATATGAAAAAAATGCCCTACATCACTGGCCATGAAAGAAATGCATATCAAAACAACACTGAGATTCCATCTCACCCAGTAAGAATGTCCCATATAAAGAAACTAACAATAACAATTGCTGGAGGGGATGTGGCCAAAAGGGAACCCTAATCCATTGTTGGTTGGGAATGTAAACTAGGTTCAGACACTCTGGCAAAGCAGTATGGAGATTCCTCAGAAGGCTAAATATAGAACTCCCCTATGACCCAGCAGCCCCACTTTTGGGTATCTATCCAAAAGACCACAACAAAATCACAGTAATGCCACCAGCACAATAATGTTCATCGCAGCACAATTTGTCATAGCACGAATCTGGAGCAAGCCAGATGCCCCTCAGTAGACGAATGAATCAGGAAAATATGGTACATATATACAATGGAATTTTATATTTCTATCTGAAAGATGCCATTGTCCCATTTGTAAGGAAAGGGAAGGTCTTGGAAAAAAATTATACTAAGTGAAGTGAGCCAGACCCAAAGAAACATGGACTCTATGGTCTCCCTTATTGGGAATAATTAGTACAGGTTTAGTCCTGTCATTAGCAGAGCATCACAAGGCTCAATAGCTATACCCTTATGAACACATAGATGATGCTAAGTGAAATGAACTCCATGTTATGGAAACAATTGTTATATCACAGTTGTAACTACTTTCAATATCCCATATGTATCTGTAGATTCTATTATTGATGATGTTCTTGTATCACCTTCCTGTGGTTGTACCTACACTATCTCTGTAATCTTATCTGAGTATATTGGAAACCGTGTATACTGGTATTGGAACTAGGAAATTGAAAGGGAATACAAAATTGAAAGACGCAGGGTAAAAAAAGACAAACAAATACAAAAGTAATACTTGCCAAAATGTTTGGTGTAAGTGAACTGAACACCTCAGGGGGCGAAAGGGAAAGGGGGAGGAGGGGAGGGGGGAATGAGGGACGAGGTAACAAACAGTACAACAAATGTATCCAATGCCTAATGTATGAAACTGTAACCTCTCTGTACATCAGTTTGATAATAAAAATTGAAAAAAAAAATAAAATTAGATATCTCTCAAAAGGTTTTTAATGAGATGCCATCAGTATGACACAGTCAGAATAAGGTTGAATTAAGTATCTCAGTACCTGTGGCCAACTTAAATTGACACATAAACCAATTAACTACCACAAATCTGCTCATATTTATCAATATACATCATCTTACATTATACCCAATCTCTCAATACTGACAGTGACAAGCATCCTTGTATCATAATTCATACATATATAACCAGACAAACTAGCCTTTCTCCAGAAGGAACACACCAGTACATGGGCAATGTTTATACTTCACAAGATCCAATCATTTAAGTGCAATAATAGGATGTACCAGGCAAGGCACTGGTGGCTCCCACTTGTAATCCTAACTATTCAGGAGGCTGAGATCTGAAGATCAAAGTTTAAAGTCAGCCCAGGAAGAAAAATCCATTGAGATGCTCATCTCCATTAATCACTGGAAATCCACAAGTGGAGCTCAAAGTGGTAGAGTGCTAGTCTTAAGGAGAAAAGCTCAGGGGCAGGCTCTCAGGCTGAGTTCAAGCCACATGACCAACCGAATTAAAAAAAAAAAAAAGCAAGTGATGTCAAATTAACAACACTTAACACTACGATACCTCTTAGGTTACATAACAAGCAACTTAAGGAGAACACTGGGCTTAGTATATTTACATATGTGCACATAAAACTCCTAAATGCACAAATACAATCATAAGTAAATAAAGAAGACATAGTCCTGACAATTATTTTACAGTTGCCCATGTGGTCACCTGTGGTTACTTATAATTACTTTCTCTCTCTACTTATTCTGTTTTCCCTTTGTCTCACCAAGCTACTTATGGTTTTATACTGGGCCAGGTAATACAAACCTTCATTCTTAAAGGGTCTGTACAACTGATAGTCCATTAGATATGGTAACTGTAATAGTTTTCCATCGGGGTGGGAATGTGACTTAGTGGTAGAGTGCTTGCCTAGCATGCATGAAACCCTGGGTTCGATTCCTCAGCACCACATATATAGAAAAAGCCAGAAGTGTCTCTGTGGCTCAAGTGGCAGAGTGCTAGCCTTGAGCAAAAAGAAGCCAGGGACAGTGCTCAGGCCCTGAGTCCAAGCCCTAGGACGGGCAAAAAAAAAAAAAATAGTTTTCCATCGACCCTAATCACAGAACACGTTAATACCAAAAGGCACCTTCGGGGATCTTCTAGGACCCAGACACTAGGAAGTAGCTATCCGATACCCCTGATTGCAAACAGATCCATCACCCCAGCCAGCACAGTAGCTTCCTTCTTTGCTTGTCCATTCAGAGGCATGAGAAAGCCACAGCGTCCAGGGAGCAGAATTCACTTCCAGTTCAATGGAACCATTGTGTCTCCCGATTGAAACATTCCTTCCTTTAGGACAAAGGCCTCTAGGTCAGCACAAAGTAAGATCATAGGAACAGGAAACAAAAATTTTGTTAATGGGTCACTAAGAGTAATCGTGGGTGGTGTCACTACCATGTTCACCATATGATTCTTCAATCCATTGATTCTAATTTCAGAGAAAAATCCCACCTATTCAATTCACAGTATCACAGTCTCCTGGGGAAGCTTGGTAGGCTTGATGGGAGTTATGGCATCATGACAAAGTCTTCCACCACACTGTCCTGCCAGCAGCTGCAGGATGTCATAGCAAACCAGTGAATTCTACCACCATGAGCATTATGTCTATCCTTTGCTGGAAGGTGAGTCCCTTGACCAGAAGCAATGCTATTTGAATACCATGATGGCAGATCAAACATTCTATAAGTCCATGGATGGTAATTTATCACAATCATTGCATGCAAGGAAGGTGTATATATAGGAAATGAGAATTCCAGTAAGAACAAATACTGCTCTATGACAAAAGTGATCCGAAGAAATACATCCACCATCATTAGCTTCAATCACTCTGGAAAACAGTACCCTATCAGCCACCACTACTCATCTCTTTGGTCAGCTGACTGGGCAATCAGCAATGGCCATAGCTGGGTCAGCATGGCGAGTCAGTCATGCTTTCGAAGCCATGCATATTCCCCACCCAGTGGTTCATGGCCATTTTGCACATGGCTCCATTGTGTAAGAACAGGAGTGGCATGGGAAAAAGGATGATTTCTAGCCACAAAAAGGAGCAATCTTTTCACTTAATTACAAACATCATCCTCCACTCAGGTTATCTTTTGGTATTGTGCCCACTCAGCAAGTTCTACCACCTACCTCATCCCCAATTTCCTTGTGACCAATTTTCCAGTCATGCCTCTTCTAAGTCCCTAACCAGCTAGCCAAACAATTCACACAAGAGCTCATACATCCATAAAGTCACTCAACTGGCCCCTTCTCCCTGTAAGCCAACCAACAGAGACACTGCTCAATGTTCTGCCCACCTAGAGAATTTCCCTTTACCAGCGTCCTTTCAAGGTCATCCTAGTACAGAGTCAAAGTGCTACAACTATCTACTCTTACATGGTGCCTGAATATCACACAGAAGGTTCTGTAAAGCAGGCCCCAGTTTCTTCTTCTGTCAGCTGATCACAGGAAACTTACTCTAAAGCCACAGGTATGGAATGAGAAGAATAAGAGTGCGACAGGACTTCAGACCATAGGCATTTGGGCTATTTCTTATAACTTACTTGTTCCTCTCTTTACTACTGGGAAGCATGTATATTCTCATCTGAATATTTGAGAGGTATTGAATTTTTGAAATCTATTTGAGATTCTATCGTTTTAGATTTTCAGAGGAATAGGAGTAGAAAGAATCATCAAGAATAAAGATTAACAGAGTTGTAATCTCACATCCTATTATTATTTTTCCAATTTCACCAAAACCTCATTTTTTCAGACTAGTGTTCAATTGAAATCCTCTTAATGCTCATGAGGCTTTTGTGGCAACATGGCAAAACGTCTAAGAATTACAAAGACCTAAGTTTGATATTTGCCAATACCATTGCTGAAGTCTTGGCAATTAAATCTCTAGGCCTCCTGTAAATTTGGGTCTTACGCATAAACTCTTAATCTACCTTCTGAGAGTACAGGGTAGATGTTGAGTGTTCTCACCACAAAAATGATAATAATCTGCGATATATATGTTAGCTAGATTTAACCACTCTATGTGTAAAATATGTTGTACTTGATAAGTATGTATCATTTTACCTGTAGATTTTATAAATATGTTGATTAAAAATGGAGGGAATACTACCTATGAGATACTGAATGGGCTCTAAGAAAATGAGTTCAATCAGGGAAAAGCCTTTTACAGGTAATGTTTATATTTGAACAAGAGCTTAGGATTTTTGTTTTTTTTTTCTTTAGAAATTTTATTTAAATATACGGAAAATAGTTATGGATGGCAAAAGGTGCTATTTATCCTGTATTTTTTATTTTTGTAATTTTGTATTCTTTTATTATTTAAAAGGTGATGTACAGAGAGATTACAAGAACATGTCAGGTAATGAGTACATTTCTTTTTAGACAATGTCACCCCTTCCGCAAGCTCTCTCCCTGTGTTTTCTTCCATTCCCCCCACACAAGTTATATAGTTAATTTTCAACATAGTGTCTAGTGAGTATGTCTCTGTTTCTTTCATGGTTTTGAGCATCACAGTTATTGATAGCATGTCTGAACCTGCTTCCTGGCTCTCCCATTGCACTCCTTGATCCCAATCATTCTACAACACCACAGTAATCAAGGGGATCTTTCTAAAACATGGCACATCACTTTTCTAGCTAAAACTTTCCAATGTGTTCTTAGAATATTTGAAATTAAGTCTAAACTTTCTATTATGGTTAATAAAACTACACACAACTTCTTTTATGACTCTATATCAGTTTTCTTTAGGCTAGATAAAGTGTGAAGTACCCTGCACACACACACATACACACACACACACACACAAACACACACACACACACACAACTCCTTTAGTTCTTACAAGAAAGTTTGAGAAGGTTGGCTGAAAGAGAGAAAAAAGCTGAGGAATTAAAATTAACAAACCTTCCCTAGAGCACCTAATTAGTAAGGCTTGCAACTGCTTCACACCCAGTTTTCAACAATATCTAGCACTTACTACATATCTTCTGCTAGACACTGAATGAATGTCTTTATATAAAGGTAACCACTTAATAGGACATATGCCACATGATGATATTATTATTCTCAAATGGAGAAAAAAGCTTGGACTCAAAGAAGTTAAGTAACTGGATTAAGTCACAGAAGTAGGAAATGGCAAGGCTGGAGTTTAAATAAACCCAGGACAGTCCCACTTCATACTGCTAACCCTAAGCATTTCCTCCTCCACATCCTCCTGCTCTTCCTCTTCCTATTATGCCAGTCCTGGAGCTCAAGCTCATAGCCTGGGAACTGTCCCTGGGCTTATTTTGAAGAGCTTAGGTTTTTTAATACATTTTTAGCAAGTTTACTTAGGCTCATCTACCCTCCCATTGCAAAATGAAAAAGTTCATATTATTCTGTATGAGTCAGTACTTTGCTGAGATAAATTTTTTCAATACCATCTGTTTCATCAAATAAAATTCCTACTCTACATTAAAGATCAGCTATTGTATCATTCATAACATCTGTACAAATACAATTTCGAGATATGTAAGGGGGTTGGAAATTTTTATCTTTCATATATTATGTTCCTACAGCTTGTTTTATGCTGTATTTTGGAGTCCAACTGGAAGATAAATCTTTGCCCCTCTGTCTGAAGTAGTTTCACGTACAACCCGTTTATGATTATAACTCTGTTGTAGTTCCTATCTCTTATATTTTTAGACTTTTAACTCATTCCATGTTTGAAACCAAAAGACAATCGCTGTGCTATTTGTCTATGAAAGGTGATTGTGCACAGTTTAACATTTGGCAAGCAAACGAGAACCATGACTATTTCTGTTAACATAGGAGGAATCCCCATCAGGGAAGTGACTTCAACTGAAAGGAAATATTTGGATAGGAGGAAGAGGGAAGAAAAGAAAAAGAGCAAATAAAACTTGTCAAGGGACCACTGTGTTGGGAGCCTTTTCTCTAGACTCGGTGCATTGAAAAACTCCATTATGGAGGTATCATTCACATTCACACACGAGCAAAACAGTATCAAAGACTATTATTCCACACCACAGCTAATATGGTGAAGAGGGGAATGGATCCCAGCTGTCTCCTCCATGAAATTGTGCAGCTTTCAGACTGAAGCTAAGTGGACAGCATATCTACTCTGTAGCATAGTGGAGAGGGAAAGAAATGAGTCCCAGATTGGATAGTGAAGAGTGCCAACTTCAGAAAAGAACCACTGAAGGAGGGTGGGGAGAGAGGAGAGATGAGGTGCAACAGTTATCACCAGCACAAAGGAGGAAAGATAATTTCAAAGGAAGGGTACTTGAGAATGGTCAGCATTAGGAAGTTCAATCAATAAAAGAACAGGCTCTCCACCTGCTAATGCAATCACCATTAACCCAAAAAAGCATACAAATCATCATTAATGCCTTCTTCTCCCTCACCAATTAGTAGCAGGGTTCAAATGAATTCCCTTGCCAGGCCTTCCTTTCCATCCTTTCTGCCCTCACTCTACTTCAAACGTTTACTCCCCAGCTGAGAAACTTGTAGCCTGGTCTTATGGTTTCTAGTTGGTGCCCTGGATTCACCCAGCTTCTTCTCTTCAAAATAGTTTCATGTGACTCTTCTGTGCAGAGTTCAAAAGGGATTTCCCCCACACCCCTGTCACAAATCCAGTATTTTTCCAGTCTTTACACTCTCTAGACACCTTTTTACTTTTAAGCCGCTGTCCCATATGACACTAACTAACCCTATGAGCTTTATCTGCTTGACTTGATCAGTGGCTGTGAACTACTTGCTCTCTGACCTTTATTCTATCTGTACCTCAGTTTATCAGCTGCAAACATGGAAATAATTTTTTTAAGAAAAAATAGTGCTTATCCCCTATAATTAGAGAATAAAAGATGCAAAACTCTTGAAATAGTGCCTGACTGCACTATTGAATAAGCACTCAATGAATTTTAGTTATAATTGTATTAACTTTATGATTTCATAATTAACTTTTCAGCTAAATGTCATACAAAAACCCCCAACAACAACAAATAGGACCATGAACAGTGTATTGGTACCACGTAACATTTAGCCTCCACGTTATGCTTTTAGCCACTTTGCCATGATCCCAACAAACTGCCCAAGTTCTGCCTCTAAAAGGCTCTCCATGTATTCTGACTATCTACTCTGAAGAGCCTGTCATACTTAAATGACTGATTCCTAAATATAGTCATTCTAAATCCAATCACTACCCTTTCAGAAGCGTTGTCGCTGAACTCTTTCTGAGAGCAATTGCCTACCAATTTGGAATATTTTTACTTTTTGTGTAATGCTTATTAATTTATTGCTTGTAATTTTTTTTGCCAGTCCTGGGGCTTGAACTCAGGGACCTGGGCACTGTCACTGAGCTTCTTTTGCAGAAGGCTAGCATGCCAACAGTTGAGCCACAGCATCACTTCTGGCTTTTTCTGTTTATGTGGTACTGAAGAATCGAACCCAGGGCTTCGTGCATGCTAGGCAAGCACTATACCACTAAGCCACATTCCCAGCCCTGATTGCTTTGGTAAACTTTTAAACTACTATATTTTCCTATCACTTTTAAGTCTACAAATCACTTTGAAATCCATCTGCTCCTTAGGTTTCATTTCCCTGACTATGATTGCCTGCCCCAGGTGGCAGGAACTGAGATTTTGCTTGTCTATGTAACTCTGCCCTGCCAGGGCACTGCCAGGGAGCAGATTCCTAAACACAGGCGCATGAAGGGCATGGATTGTCCTATGCACACAGCTTCACCGTCACTGAAGAAAGAAACAAACTACTTTTCAAGTAAGAAAAAAAGTCAATTAAGGTTTTTAAGGATCTCACTTTTCCTCCAAGAAATAACTTTCCAACTTTCTAGCAAATCTCTTTTTAGTTCAAATACCTGATGCTGCAAACGGTCATCTCTGTCTTGATACATCTTAATGGCTAGCAAAGTGTGGGGAGGGGTAGTTGCCATAGTGACCAAGAGAAATGTCTGTAGACAGACAATTTCTGTCACTGAGACAGAAGAGTATTTCCTGTTCATCCATCTCTAGTTTGATTTAGTATAGTAAAGCTCCAAGGCAAAGTCGATTCATTTCAATTACAGAAGACATTGCTCTGGTTCTGACTCCGCAGGAATGGTACCAGTAATGTGTCACCAACACTTGACAATGGCTCAGTCTCAGCAATAGTTTGACAAAAGAAGAATCTCACCACTTGTTGACTGACACCAGTAGAGTCACATCAGTAATCAATAACAGTTCAGTCTCACTCATATTTTTGTGTGCCTTAGGACTGGAGTTAAGATTGCCACAGAAATGAAATCAACTATGAAAGATATTCATTTGTAATTCTAAGTGCTTACATTCACATAAACAATTATTTAACATGTACACAGGCCAGTAGTTACTACCTATTTCCATTATTCATCATTTTCTCTGGCACCTTTCACCACTTAATCCCATTTTTTCCAAAATTAAAATTTAAAGAGGCAACTTCAGTCTGGTTTGGACAATGACACCATTCACTGGGAGACACAGGAGAAGAAGATGGGTCGGGGAGTGAGGTTAAATTCATCCTGAGCCATTCTAGATTTATAATGCCCAGCTAGACTTGTGTGCTGTTGGCCAAATTCTTCTAAAAAGCTATCCCATTAAGCCCAGCACAAGGTCGACTAATGCCTTCTGGCTTCTGTGAGTCTGAGGTTCGTATCTCTGATATTAGATAATCCATTTCACTGGATGCTACAGAGACCATTCTTTTGCAGAGGAAAACGAGTATTTTCCAACTTCAAAATAGACTTGCTAAAAGGTAGATTTCTAATTTCTAGTTAGGCGATTTATAATGTCTTCTTGTAATAAGGCATATGTGAAGTAGGTTCAGATCCAGGTCTATGGATCATGCTCTTGTTCAAACACACTTGATATTTACAATGTCAACCATGTCACCAAGATGGGGGGGAAAATCATGGTTTAGTATGCTGAGCAAAGTTGACTCACTGATCATCCCAGGATTTAATCAGAAAATGCTCAAGATTTCAAGGCAAATATGAGCTGTAGCTGCTCATCTCTCCTAGTTCTAATCTATTACCCTATTTGGTACCATTAGAGAACCGGAGCAGAGCATTCAACACAACCTAACATGTCAGACTAGACAACTTGTATGCAATAAAAAAGGCCAAAGGCAGATTTAAACATCAAATGACCCCATTTTCTTCAAACACATTGACACTGATTTCTCTTTAGTCTTTTTCAACAATGATATTGTCTTTATACGTGTTTATTACAATAAATTCATACCAAATCAATAAATTCTTACACTTGCATGAGATTTTTGTTTTTGTTTGTCCTGGGACTTGAACTCTGGGCACTGTCCCAAGCAACTTTTGCTCAAGGCTGGCATTCTACCACATGAGCCACAGTGCCATTTCCAGATTTTTCTGAGTAGTTTATTGGAGATAAGAGTCTCATAAGCTTTCTTGCCCCAAGTAGCTTCAAACTGCAATCCTCAGATCTCACCCTCCTGAGAAGCTAGGGTTACAGGCATTGATTCCTGGGTCCTACCTTTGCCTACGTTTCTTTGCTGTGGTGTATACGTTAAAGAACAGGAAGTTCTAATGTTTCTTACTATCAGTGGAACTATGTTGAAAACTTAGAAATAACTTGAGAATACCAACATTAGGATTCATCGCCGTGATGTGGCAAAGGCATGGGAGGTTTAGAAATCTTCACATGTGATAGACAGACTCTTCTGAAGAGACAATGCCCCTATTAAACTTATGGCTTCTAATGTGTAACCTCCAACATCCTAAAAATATCCCAGAGACTTTTATGTTCTTGGTACTAAAGTTTGTAAGATATGGTGAACAGAGGATGTTGTCCTAATGACCTAGGACTAGATTTCATAACTACATAGATGCCCTCATACTAATTAATATGATCATCTTAACTACCATCTGAAACAGTATTCATTGTTGAGGAGAAAAAAACCACAGGCTATTCTCAGCCACAGAACATGACCAAAAATTGTGGATACACATTTCTTTCTGTATAGCTGAATTGCATGTCATCGTCTGATGAAAACCAACCCAAAATTACAGTTATAATCTAGTTATAATGTCAAGCCAGACTCTGGACAACCTGCTTCTGGAAGTCCTCTCCAGGCTGGTATGGCCCGTGCCTTTGTCAGATTAACTGCATGGCCCACATCTGAGGTCATCCTAAATCTCATGATGGAGAAGAACAAACTCAAATACTCAACTACAACTAGTTTAATTGGCTGTGAACTTCCATAGGGTTTGGGATTATTGTGTTTTGGGGATGAGAATTTTAGGGGATTAACAATATTTGAAAAACACAGTCATTTTTTCCAAATATAATATCAGAAAAAACTCCATTTGGGTTGGCCTAGCATGCTCAAGACCCTGGGTTTGATTCCCAGTGCTGCAAGAAAAGAATAAGAGGGCTGGGGATATGGCCTAGTGGCAAGAGTGCTTGCCTCGTGTACATGAGGCCCTGGGTTCGATTCCTCAGCACCACATATACAGAAAATGGCCAGAAGTGGCGCTGTGGCTCAAGTGGCAGAGTGCTAGCCTTGAGCAGGAAGAAGCCAGGGACAGTGCTCAGGCCCTGAGTTCATGGCCTAGGACTGGCCAAAAAAAAAAAAAAAAGAAAAGAAAAAGAAGAAAGCTGGAGAGGGGGAGAGAAGGTAACAGAAGAGGGGCAAGGGGAAAGAGAGGGAGAGAAAGGGGAAGGGACAAGAGAAGGAGGGGGAGAGGAATAGGAAAGGAAGGAAGGGAGAAGGGGATGGGAAGACAAAGGAGAGGTGAAGAGAAGGAGAGAGAAGAGGGGGAAGATGAAACACACTCCCAATTCTTTTGTCACTCAGTGACAAACACAATCAAATTCTCATCCCTATACCTGGGAAAATAAGGAAATGCAATGAAGCTGGGTATTGGGGCACCGGGGCTCACATTTCAGACCCAGTGACTCCAGACTCTGAGACAGAAGAATTGATTGAGCACTTTGCCTTAATACCAGCCAAGGCAACACAGCCAGACCCTGCCTTCCAGTATAATTTCTACTCATTAAAAATGAAGTCTAAAATACAAGTCAAATTAAATCCTCTAGCGACCTTAAAGGTAAGTCGTAGCTAACAAACAAACAACCTATTTCAATTCAGAACAGTAAATGTTCTTTATTCATGTGGATTTGTAAAGATCTAGTAATCTGAAGACCACCACAAAATAAGGAAACTAGAGAAAAGCTCAAAAAAATGTTCACAGTGTTCTTGACCAAACTCAATAAAATCCCATTGTAATTTTCAGCATAAGAAAATGTTTAATTCTTTGCTCTTTTTCTTGAGTCAGCATAACTTCCTGTATCTGCCTTATGGATAGCATTGGATGAGCCAGCCTAAGAGAACTGGAGTCCTGTTCTTACTGTTCATCTGCTGTTTGGATCTAGCCCATTGCGACTTTCCTTATTTCTGACACAAATTCATCAAGATCACTTCATTAGTAATGGAAAAACTGTACATGGAACAAGAAATTATTTCGGGGAAAAATCTAAAATTTTCAAATGTTGAAATTATTTCACCATAAAATTTGGACTGCAATTAAGTTGTCACACTGATTGAAAATTCACTTCGGAGCATTTTTTTTCCAGAAAAAAAAGCTTTTCTATCTGTAACATATTACAAGGAGAACACGCAACAATGCAGAGGAAATAGCATCAGCATCAAGAGATTTGGGTGACTAAAGAACATCTGCAATAATTTTAGCATTTACCGTTTTCCTTTGATTTCTCTGCAGAGAAAATACTTCATTATACAAAATAACTCTGCTAGAAAAAGAATGTATGCCCACATCCTCATGATTCCTACGTATGTAGTAATACATATATAAATATATATAAATATATATAAATATATATATATATATTTCATACCGTAAAGTATGGCTGTTGAGGTGGAAAGCAATGTCTAGTATCCAAGAATGCAAAGCGAGCAAAACAAGCCACTGTTATGCATGGACATAGACCACCTCTCCATAACACACAAGATACCTGTTCTGGAATTTCTTCTTGTTAAGTAAGCTGTTTCATTAAAGAATAAGAAAAAATAATTTTTTACTGCTTTTCAATTAACCTGTATGAGCTATTTCTCAAAAACTAACAAAATATGCTAGGCACCATTGGCTCATGCTTACACTCCAGCTACTGAGGAGGCTGAGAGCTGAGGGTTGCTGTTTGAAGCCAGCCCTACCAGTAAGACTGTGAGCCTGTTATCACCAAGTAACCAGTCAAAAAAAAAAAAAAAGCCTCTGAGTAGAGCTGTGGCTCATGTGGTAGAGCACTAATCTTGATTTTAAAAAAGTAAAAATTCAGACCACTCCCAGGCCCTGAATTCAAGCACCCAACAGGCACAACATACTCTAAAATGAAACATGTAAAGATACACGCAAACCTAATTCAATAATTAATGAAACAGAAAAAGACTCAGGGTCCATCATGATACCCTAGTATGAATGAGCGAAGTTGAGTAAATGCTAAACATGGCGTGTTTTCCCTGCTCAGGCGAGGCCAGCCAGGTTTTAGTAAGGTTCCACAACGAATGAGGCCCCACAGGACTCCTGCCCTTACAAGGAGACCATTTTCCACCAGAGTGGGACCTTCCTGGAAGTGACCACCTTCCCCTGAAACCATGTCTATCCTCAGCCGAAGCCTTGGGAGGCAAGTTCCTCTGTTGGAACTTTCTGGAGAATGGAGCCAAGTTCTTTTTCTGGACAGCTCGAGAATTTGAGGATATTTGGATACTTCTCCACTCTGAAGCTTCTTTGCAGTTATCCTACTCATATTTATACCATATGGCACCAATGAGACGCTCAAGTAAACATTCTTTGCACACCATTTTACTAACTCAGTTCTTTAGTATTTATTAAGACTAACATGGGCTGGGCACTGGAAAACCTGTAGCATACAATTCTTTCATTAAAACTTTGACTCTGAAGACCATAATAACATACCTCTTAACTAGCGTCATTCTATGGCAGTGATTATAGACTTAATTCCTTAGATGCTGTATTAGTTCTAGAGAGCTCCATGCAGTATTGCTAATCATCAAGAGGCGCTTCTCTTTCTATTTTTGATGGAGTAGGTAACTTAGGCTGGAAGCACTTAAAGACCTTCCAATCCTAAACTACTCATTAACAGTGGAGCCAGACTTTCCAACAATTCTGATCCTCCAACTGAGTCCTTTCTACTGGCTACACCAATGCTACCTAAGTGGGGGGAAATAACCAGCATACTATTTTAGACACATTATGAATATGGCACTATTTATGTTACTGGTATTTACTCCAAAACATTTAAGTGCAAAAATCTTTAAGAACATGGATAAGCAGTGCTGATTTGTAAAAATTTAATGAAGGTCATTAAAAATAATGCTGGCTGCTAGAAAAAATTGGAAGAGAAAATGCCGAGTGTACCAAATCCTACTTTACCTAGCTGAAACTAACTCTTTTGAACGTATTTTCTCTGACCTAAGTGTCTATTCAAGAGCATAGTCTTTCCCTTGCTAAATAAATTAGGTGAGTGGAGCTCTTGCATTTAGTGATAAAGCACACCCAGGAGACCAACTATGTCTACTTCAACACTGTACTCACCGTAATGTGAAAATCCCACCTACCATCTTGGATTTTTTCTTTGGAGGGCAACATTTACTAAACCTCTGTAGTTAATTATATTAAATAGTACTGTCACATCATATACTGTGAACTTTGCAGAAGAGAAATTTGACCAGTGTCTTTCAAGGGAGTACATTTATTTATATATATAATTATTTCAAACCTTCACAACATAGTTACTCTGCATGCTGATTTCCTTTCTATTTCACATTATAAGATCGAACATTGAGTGTCTGGGGGAAAATTATTTAACTTTTACAATATTTGTACTAAATTTAATATTAATAAAAAGGGGAAAATCATCTCAAAATTCGAACAACGTTTTTACTGCAAACACTACTTGCAGAAAAAGAGCTCTTCAATTTAGCACCTTTTAAAAGAGATTTTATAAATGATGATACAGTATGTTAAATTAATCCTTCTTTTACTCTCACATTCTCTGCCCTCTCAACCCCTATTATTCAATAGCTTTCACTGAGTTTTGTTTTGCCATCTTCATTCTCAGATGCAATATGTTTCAGTATTGTTCAACCTGTAACATTCTCTACCCACACGTGGTGTACTTTGTACATATCTTTTAAGGATAAGAAAGCTGAGGCAAGTCATGAGGCTAGGAGAGATGGGGAGAATGAAGGAAGGGGATGCATTGTACTCAACTGATATGGTGAATACAACTCCTTTGTACAAAGACTTCAAGATTTAAAAAAAAAAGAATTACAGTATCTCCATTTAACAAAATATAACAGAATGTAAACTTCCGTGTCCTATTATTAAAATAAATTGTTTTACAAGGCCAAATTTGAAGGCAAGAATGACATTTGGAAGTCCTTGAACCCAACCCCATTATCTAATAGATACAGACAATAGAGGTATCAGCTAGAATGAACCAAATCACCTCCTATTGGAACACGAGTTCATTGAGATCTGTTTCCCAACTCTCCATAGAATTCTGATACAAATGTGCTATAGAGGAAGACACAAGGGAGACAGACCAGCTCAGAAACAAACTGCATGTGAATTATGTGGCATTATTAGGAAGAGCAATATAACCAGTACTAGCACAGCTTCTGATCTACCTGGAGGATTTAAGAGAATGCTTATCATTTCAACTTGACGTCTGTGTAGGTCATTAAGGCTGGGTAGCCATTTGACAGGCAGACATGAATGGGGAAGATTCCAGGAAGAAGAGACAGAGACAGAAAAGCAGGAAGAAAACAAGTTTCTAGAAACCAGGAATTCCTATTGCTGAATGCTATAAGTATTAGGAAAATTTTAAAAAGGCTGGGGTCAACTTGGGCTCCTTCCATAAGGCAGTGGAGAAGAGGTATTTAAGCATAAAATCTACATTTTAGAAGTGTCCCAATGTGCAGGGTGCTGGTGGCTCATGCCTGTCTGTCATCCTAGCTACTCAGGAGGCTGAGCTTTGAGGATCATGGTTTAATGCCAATGAGGACAAGAATGTCTCTTAAAGAGTGTCATCTCCAGTTAACTACAAAACAAAAAGGAAAACAAACACCTGGATGTGGCAGTGTGGTTCACAGTGACAGAGGACTAGCCTTGAAAAGAAAGGAAGAAGGGCTGGGAATATGGCCTAGTGGTAGAGTGCTTGCCTTGTATACATGAAACCATGGGTTCGGTTCCTCAGCACCACATACATAGAAAAAAGCAAAAAGTGGAGCAATGGCTCAAGTGGTAGTGTGGTAGCCTTGAGCAAAAAAAAAAAAAAAAAACTGCGGACAACTTTGCTCAGGACCTGAGTCCAGGACTGGCAAAGGAACGAAGGAAGGAAAGAGGAAGGAAGGAAGGAAGGAGGAAAGGAAGGAAGGAAGGAAGGAAGGAAGGAAGGAAGGAAGGATAAAAGAAAGAGAGTAAGTGAGAGAGAGAGGAAGAGAGTGAATGAACTCAGGGACAGCACCTGCGTTCATGCAACACAAACAATAACAAAAACAAAGAATCAACAAAGTGCTAGTTTTCCAATAAGAGATTAAACATTTGTTAGAAATATATTCCTTACTTATTTTTTAAAAGCCCCTCGCATTTGAATTTTTAAATTTAGCTCAAATGAGCAAAGCATCAGGCAGAACTTCATAGGTCGTATTTAAAAAGATCACATTGGCACTGAACTACATTGAGCTCCTACATCATCATCAGTATAGAGAAAAGGAGTCTAACCTTACATTTCTTTTTTTTTTCAGAAAATAGAAAATGCTGTCAAGATGATATCCTCTCAAATAATTGTTACTTCTAAATAGGCATAATTAGTTGGTTGAGAGCAGTCATGATTGACCTAGTAGTTTTCAATGTTATCAAAAGTTCTAAAGGCCATCTTTGATCAGCAAACTTTTTTTAGAATAATCCTCACAGCTACCATGTGCCTTATAATTAGAAAGACACCATCACCTCCACTTGGAGTAGCCAGCAGCCTCTCTATGTGTTTTCCTTTTCTTTTTTTTTGTAATAATTACTTATTTATTGTCAAAGTGATGTACAGATGGGTTACAGTTTCATACATTAGGCTATGTTTTCTTATATGCAAATTATGATTTCAACACTTACCCGATCTAATATTCAGGTTGTTCTAGCAATGAAATGAGATAATTAATGTAAGATCAATTAACAGCAATTTTTAGAAAGCTGAGCTGTATGAAAGCTCACACCTCATTGTTGGATCCTCAGAATTCATAGCATCTAGGACCATACAACTCATTAAATTGTGTTTTACATCATACTTCCTCATATACATATTGGGCCATCTTATTTTTTTAATTGTCATTTCAAGGGTTCTACTCATCTATTTTTTTTAAAAAATCCTCATGACCAAAATGTGCCCTCTAATTCTCTAATTCTGTAGGAATAATGTAGTTTGCTGCATACAAATTACTGTCATCACATATTTCTAAGCTGTGTACATTGAACATAACAAAACAGGTTAAAATTAAAACACATGATTTAGCCAGGCACCTGGGGCTCATGCCTGTAAACCTGGTTACTCAGCAAGCTGAGATCCAGAGGATCAGGGTTCAAAGCCAGCCCAAGCAGTAAAGTCCAAAAGACTCCATCTCCAATTAACCAGTGAAATGCTGGGCTAGATGTGTAAGTGGCAAAGTAGCAGCTGAGCGGGCATACATGGCAGGATGAAGCCTTGAATTCAAACCTTGTTACTAGAGGTGGTGTGAGAAGAGAGGAGAGAGGAGGAGAGGGGACGGAAGGGGAGGGGAGGGAAGGGGAGAAGAGAGGAGGGGAGGGGAGGAGAAGAGAGGAGAGGAGAGGAGAGGGGACAGGAAGGGAGGGGAGGGAAGGGGAGGAGAGGAGAGGAGAAGAGAGGAGAGGAGAGGAGAAGAGAAGAGAGAGTGCCCAATACATGGTTTAATAAGATTCTAATAGTTCAGGACTTATTTTTGTAGCTTTAGACTGATTTACAGAAGGAAAAGGCTTTTCACAAGTGAATGAACAATTATAGAAAGCAAATTGCTGTCTTCCACATAATAAACACATAAACATATTTCCATGTAATATTTTACATCAACATGACTGTTTACCTAGAAAATATGTCAAAATACTTGACTTAGGAAAAACAGTCCATCACTTAAAATATTGTAAATTATCTTTCCAATCAGATTTTAAAACAAAAAAAAATAGCTGCTAAGTGCCAGTGGCTCACACCTGTAATCCTAACTTCTCAGGAGTCTATGAGCTGAGAATCACAGCTCAAAGCCAGCCAGGCAGGAAAGTTTGTGAGACTCATCTCCAAATAACTACCAAAAAAACTGGAAGTGGACCTATGGTTCAAATGGTAGACTACTAGTCTTGAGCACAAAAGTACAAGGACAGCACCCAAGCCCTGAGTTCAAGCCTCAGGACTGGCACAATGAACAATTCATAAATAGACCCAAGATGTTAGAATGGCAATGTGGCTTAGCAGCAGAGTGCTTGCCTAGCATGCATGAAGCCCTGAGTTCCATTCCTCCCCACCACATAAACAGAAAAAGCTGGAAGTAGTGCTGTGGCTCAAATAGTAGAGTGCTAGCCTTGAACAAAAGCATCTCAGGGACAGTGCTAAGGCTTTGATTTCAAGCCTCAGAACTGGCAAAAAAAAAAAAACCCACAACATTACATTAAGTATATGTATATAAGCCCCTGGAAATACTACTGGGAAATCATATTATATATATAATCTGAAAATAATTACTAAATGAATTAAGTTAGCGTAATGAATATTTAATTAGGTCAAGAACCTAAATGCTTGCATACAGTACTTAGAAATTTTCTAAGCACACTCTGCTGTGAATCTGTTTTATAATGTTGTACAGTAATATGGTAATACTATCATAATATTATAGCTGATTAATATTCTCTATGAATTTTTTAGTAAGTGCCACCACAGTAGAGCAGCTAAATAAATATTACCACAAGTAATTGAGACCATGAGTGACAGGTGATTGAACTGCTCTTTGTGTTTAAATTACAAAATGAGTTTTCACACAGAAGGAGAAGGGATGGAATCACGGGAGGGGCCCGGAGAAGTTATCTACCAACTCTTTCCAAGTGACTATGTTAGGAATTATAAACATAGCCAAAAAACAGGAGAGGAAGTAAAAATCAACCTCCCCGCACCATCAAGGCCTTAGGAATCGAGTGCTGCATATTGTGTAATGATTGAGTATTGTGTAATGATCCCCATGGAATAAGCCATGTGCCCTTGGCCCTGAGAAAGGCCCCTGTGAGCTCTTCCCAGGGACCATAATCCTGTCATTCCTTTCAACCCTGACAAGGAACCGGCCTTGAACTGACAGCAATCTGTCACATGGTTGTCATCTCCAACCACATTTCCTCAGACCTTTCACAGGGTTGAGTTCGAGGTGACCAACCCTATTGTAACAAAAAGATCAGTGTGTCCAGGCCCAAAGCAAGACAGAGATGTGTGATGCCCTTTGTAACATCTGACCACCCAAGAGAAAGACCGTGAATGAGGCCAACAACAGAATCCGCAGAGGAGCCTGAGGGAATAGAAGCTGACCAGAGACCAGATCTGCCTCTGCTCGCAAACAAGTGGTCTTTATGGCAAAAGTTATTTTTCAAAAAACTCATGATGATTCTGTCTCCTGTATTCTATTAAAAAATTCCAAGAAATACCCATTTTTATTCAATCCCAGGCAAAATTTCACATAGCCTGCAATGTCAAGCTGATCTCCAGAAAGTTTATTTAAAAGGCCAGTCATGCATAAGGGATGTACAGTAACAATGGGCGTAGATGTTGGCCACCCATCAATCTACTAACAAAATGCCAAAAGACTTTGTACAGCGCCTTGAGCAAGTAGTCATGGGACTGTTTCCTTTCCCTTCCTTCAACATTTCCTTCAACACACTGGGAAAAATACAGATCCATCTCTTCTTTCCTCCATATACCCTGCTTCTCCACACACCTGCTGACATCGCAATGTCATTATAAGTTCTCACAGATGATCAACTGTCAACAAAATACTTTGCGTGTGCCTAGCACAGGCTTGACACATAATTGGTACTTAAGATTGTACTTATCGTGTGAGTCTTTTTGGAGGGATGGGTGCATTTCTTACACAAGCGGGTTTTATTGAACATGCTGAGCAAGAAACATCCCATTTTAAAAAGTCAGCGAGATCTCAAAAGACTAGAATAAGCTAAGGAAGGGAACATTCTGGACTTTAGAAGTTGTTTCAAGATGGAAGTTAGTTAAGTGTGGTCTAGGCAAGAACTGATCTCTACTACTAACTGCTGAATTCTATCAAGGATGATGACGCCAGCAAATAAAAGGAAATTATGTGACACAACTATGTGTGTGGTGGAGGACTTCTTATTTTCAATAGAGATTTATTCCCTACTCACTTCCACTCTTGGACCAGAGTTCTGTTTGGTAAGAGAAATGAACTACCATATAATAGCAAACATTGTCAACATTTCCTCAATATGGTGTCTCACCCAAAATTCTTCTTTATCAGGCAGATTTTCTGTTTTCGTGGCTTGCCACCCTCTAGAATGGTTCTTCTTTGCCAATATTTCCTCTAAAACTCAACAAAAATGCCATGTGGATGATTCAAACCTTGCCTTGCACAATAGAACTAACACCTGCCATGCTCCTGGAATGACACTTTGAGCCCAACAATACCCATGGCCTTCATTTTCGCACCTTTCCATTCACCCTTCCGAAAAGGATGCCTGGCGATGTCAAAAGGATGAGAACATCTTTATTCTCAAGTGCCATTACATTCAATTAGACAGGAACTCAAGTATAATATCCTTGATCATCACCCATTCGTAGTAATTTAGAGCTTTTCTTTTGAGTCTAAAGTTGCAACAGTCGTTGCAAGATAATCAGCCTGATTGAAAGACAGAAGGCTAAAAAGGGGCAAAACAGAACTGGGAAAGGAGCAATCTTAACCAACTTATTCAGTTTTGAAATTTTTTAATTGACTCTTCTGAAAGAGTTAGCAGCCAATATATATTTGGCCTACAGGTAAATATTAGAACACTATCCCAGGAGAACTTAGGTTTCATATGTCTCCAATGACAAATAAAAAGGCTTGGAAATTATTAACACATAGGTCACAAGAAAATTTCAGCCAGGCATTAGTTGTTCACACCAGTACATTTAGCTATTCACGAGCTTGAGGTCTGATGATCACAGATCAACAGCTAGTCTGAGCAGGAAATTCTGTGAGACTCTTATGTCCAATTAACCACCACAAAAGCACAAGTGGCACTGTGGCTCAAAGTGATAGAGTACTGGACTTGAACAAAACAGCTCAGAGAGAATCCCAGCCCCGAGTTCAAATCCTATGACTGACAAAAAAAAAAAAAAAGGACAAAAGAAAATTTCACTCAGTAGTAAACACCTTAGGGTCCTTTCAGAAAACCCAATTCAGACAGCATTTCTACATATCAGCTTCTGATTTCACAGTCCAGCCCATGAATTTTCTGGCCCAGTTATTATTGTATTATTATAGTTACTGTATGACTTGCATGTGAATGTATTTCTCATCTTTGACCATTGAAATATGTGCTATTATTTCAATGAGCTTAAGCTGAATCAACATACAAGGTCAGGCCACACTTCTACAGCACAGTAATAGTTCTTGATCCATATAATTTTAAAGCCCTATAATCTATGAGTCCTAGCGCATACACCTATGTGACTTTAGAAATGTTCAGTGATTGGATCCTCTCTAGCATTCACATTTCCTAGATGTTGAAATGGAATATTAAAATAAGAAAGTTTTGGCAGCCTCCAAGAAAAAAGGTTGAGTGCCTCAAGCTATTAATTTTTATTGAATTGAGCCCTTTAATTGCTTGGGTGTTGGAGAATTAAAGTCTCCAACCAGTGGAAAAATTTAGCCCCGGCACGGTTACTCTGATGCCTCATTAGCACACTAATAGGCCCTTGGGAACACATTCCCTGTTTTAGTCCATCAGCTGGAATTGGGGAAGGACTAGTGATTTTTCTTTTACTTCCCAAGAGAATTTTTACTGCAATTGCACTTTTAATTTGCGCCTGCGCTACATGTTTCATGTGTCTTTGTCCTTGTTTGATTAGTTGTGTTTCGTGTGGAGTGCTAAATTGGGAAAAAAGTCCTCTGGTGGGCGGCCTCGGCAGGTTGATTGCCAGGGGATGGAAATCTCCACTGGGGAGGATCCCCCTGAGAATTTTCAGGGCCCTATGGACTTTCCATCACTCTGGCTGGCAGCTTGTGGACGCTGGACATGCCATCCAAGGCGTAAAAGCCTCTGTTTCTATGTTCTGTTTTGTCTTGACTAGTTTTGTCTTTGAGATTGGCACCAGTTTTAAACTTTTAAAATTTGTTTCCCTTATTTCTGTTGTCCATTTACATGTCTATGGGCAAAACATTTACTAGGTACTGTGTCTCCTTCTGCAAGAAGGCAGAAAAAGTGCAGGCTGCTAAGAGCTGAGTTCAAACAGCTGGCTAGGCTAATCTTAGCCTGAGAGTAAACACTAAGAGTCAAGTGCTAGGTGGACTCAGTAATACTCCAGGGGACCCCAACCCAGTTATCTTCAGTGTTTAGTATGCTAAGATACTTTGCTAAAACTAATAGTTCCTAGCGAATAAGACTAAACAATGCTAAAATCATTCATTAAAGGTTTTGTTTTAAGTTTTGGTCATTACAAGAGTAAGATTGGAAAATATACCTTTTGCCACTAAAAATGTACGGCTGATAGTTGTTTGGACTGCTTTTAAGTTCTGTTTACATTAATACCTACATATGTGAATGTATGTATGTGTGTGTGCTCGCACACAAATGTATGTGGGTGTGAATGTGTTCAAGATTAAAAATGTATGATGTAAAAATAGGTTAGTTTAACTTTAAACTTCAAAAGATCATTGAATTTGGGCATTACCAAAAGCTTTAAAGGATTATTTATTTTAAAAGGAACTATAGTTAAAAATTCTTTAATTCATGGTTAAAAATAAATAAATAAATAAATAAATAAGAACTTAGCATGGGCCCTTGAACCTATCCTCAGTAGTGAGGGGTAAACTGACAAAAGTGCAGTTTAGCCAATCCACGTGATGGGACAGCCGTAGGGTGGCGTCCATTCATAGTGGGAGAGGGCAAGCTGGCCCCAAGGCAGTTCATCAAGCTCTAAGGAGTAGGATGGAGATAGGCCCATTCTATAGGACAGGCCAATGGAGGCCTTTCTTTTATTTCTTTTGTTTTCAGGTATAAACATTGGAAACCTCAGGGTAAAATGTATGATTTGACTGATACTTCTAAAACTGCCCCTTAGGATGGATTAAAATTGGAATATCTTAAAGGAGAGTTAAAAGTTTATTTACCTGATATAACTCGATTTCTGTACAGGTTTGCAATTTGGATGTATCAAAAAGGCAAATATGCTAACTCTGAAATCTCATGGTTATAATTCTGGGGCACACTGCTAAGTGTACTCTTGTTACAATTGTTTTGGGTATCAATTTAATGAATCAGGTACTAAATTTTTTAAGTGTATACTGTAATGTAACAGTAAGATTAACTATCTTAAGTCACATATAATCAGGTAAATATTTTAAAGTATATAAACTAATGGGGGATAGAAGTACACAACTTTCATTAACTCTCTGTATATAGGAAAATGGCTCTTTTAAAGCAGACAACCAGGAGGCAATGTGCCCCCTGGGCTTCAGTTTTTCTATGCAAATACAGGCTGAGGTAAAGTTGTGAAAGCCTCTACTTTAAAAGGTTTTAGAATGCCTTTCTAGATAAGAAATTTGGAAGTGAAAAACAAGCAGCATGAAGCAATGGGTGATACCTAGGCTCCAGATTTCTTTTAATACAACCAGGCTTGGTAAAAGACTTGAGATCAAAAATGTATTCTGAGATATGAAATTTAAAATGTTTGTTTTAAGTTGGATATAGGAAAACGATGGCTATCAAGATGATTGTTTAATTACTACTCCAGTTTGTTTTACAGGTTTTCAATAAAATGATTTATTATTTGCTGCACCTGATAAAAATATTGTATCAAAATTGTTACAAATTTTGCCTTTAGACTTTCAACAGTATAATTTAATAATTGCCCCTGATAAAATTCATTTAAACAGAAGAACCATTTAAGTATCTGGGATATTTAGTTAAAAGACAAGTAATTACCCCCCAATTAATAAAAATTCGTACTAAAGAGTTTAAAACTCTTAATAATTTTCAAAAGTTACTAGGGACATCAATTGGCTTTGCCCTTCAACCTATTTTCCATTCTTCAAGGAGATTCGGATTTATGTAGCCCTCAAAAATTGACACGTCAGGAACTGCTCCTAATAAAATTTGGCAAATGGATGTAACACACATCCCTGAATTTGGCCGCTTACAATATGTGCATGTATCCATTGATACACATTCTTCTTTTATTTGGGCAACACCTCTACCAGGGGAAAAAGGGACTCATGTCATTCAACATTTACTAGAAACATTCACAGTCATGGGGATTCCTTCTCAAATAAAACTGACAATGCACCAGCTTATTCCAGTAAACAAGTACGAAAAGTTTTAGAATTTCATAACATTTTTCATGTTACAGGAATTGAATACAATCCTCAAGGTCAAGGTATAGTAGAAAGAGCTCATTATACATTAAAAACACAAATTACAAAACTAAAGAGGGGGAGTATGGATAGTACTGAGGGATATGCAACTTCTATGAAAAGTATTTATAAAACAGCCCCTGCTGTCATTGCAGAAGCATTATTTGTCCTTAACTTTTTAAATTTGTCTCAAGGAGATGTTTTAGCAAGAGCTGAGCGACACTTCCTAGCTCCGCCTATGCAAAACAAACCGCAGCCGGTTTGGATTAGATTGGGGGTTGGGCTAGATTGGGTCCCCGGGGAGTTGTTAACCCAGGGGCGAGGGTATGCTTATGTTTCTACAGAAGACAGCCCATCTTTCTAGCACCTGCTCCAGTGGATCCAGCAACAAACACCCCTCTGTCCATCAAGGGGGTGAGACATTCTCATTCAAGTGATAAGGCCATTCAAATGGACAGGTGTGCACTGGTAACCTGTAGGGGCTACATCAGAGGTAATGTATTGGGCCTATATTTCTAACCCTCCTTTATTACATCCATATTTATGGACAAAAGCCCCTGTCTCTGTTTTTACATCTATTCCTAATTTACTCTCTCCCTCTATGGGTCTGGCATTCCAGTCTTTCCTATGGAAGAGGAAAGATCATTTAACTTCTCTTATTCTCAGTTCTCTAAAGCTATCTGTCAAGGCCGTTCCCCATGTTACCCTTTTAGATATCAATATTGGATTCAGCATGGAGGTTCATATAACTCCAGTAGAACTCGGCTGATTAGACTGTCTTCCTGGTCTGTGGGATCTCATACCTATAAATTAGATAATTATGCTAGCCCTGCTGGCCTGCCTAAATGTGACAATTTTACTTATCTGAACCTGAACTTTACTGAAAGACATTGGGAAAGTTGTCGAGGAAGTTTTCCAACTATTTGGAATACATCCCAGCATACTTGGTATGATTGGGGATCTTTTGGTGTGTGGTTGAAAAACTGCACTGAATATAACTCATCTTGTGAACCTACTTTATCTATGAACATGTCCAATGCCATGTCTGCTAAACAGTTTTTAGGGTGGTTTGGAGCAGGCTTTAGTGACCCCCGGCCTGCTCTCGCCCATGGAGACAGGCTATTTCCTCCACAACGTCATCTCTGGAAATTAGCAGCTTCTCTGGCTCCCGTATTGCTGGCCAATGGAACTTACTCAGGATCTAAAAGGTCCTCGGCCTCCTACAACTTCACAGTTGTAAAGACCTACAATATCTCTGCTTGTGTTCATTTTCCACAAGTACTGATGGTCGGCCCCATAAACATAACAAAGAATGCCATTACCTGCATAAATTGTAAATTGTATACTTGCTTGAATAACAATGTCACCTTTAATTTTAGTCAAGATAGGATCATGATTTTAACCCAGCGCAACTCCCTTTGGGTTCCTGTTCGCATGCATCGTCCCTGGGCTGGAGGACCTGTACAAGGATTGGTAATGCAGTTTTTCAAGCGGCTTCTGAGGAGGAGTCGTCGTGCCATTGGACTGATTATTGCAGGACTTGTTGGACTGATTGCCATTGCTACAACTGCAGCAGTATCCGGAGCCGCATTGCGACAATCTGTACAAACTCATGACTTTATGGTGCAGTGGCACCAGGACTCCCACAATCTGTGGCAAACACCAGCCGGAAGTAAATGCCCACCTTCAAGATGAGTTAGAAGCTGTTAAAGGAGGAGTGTTTTGGCTTGGACAGAAATATCTGGCTTTACAGCAACGATTGTTTTTGACTTGCGATTGGAATTCTAGTCATGTCTGTGTAACACCTTATAAATATAATGCCTCTGAATGTGAATGGAATGATATACAAATGCTTATAGATGGAGCCCTACTAAATGGTACGTTAAGTGAACAAAGCTTGTACAGGGAGGTTTTTGAAGCTTTTCAAAAGGAATTGCCAGATGCCTCTACTATTGATGATATAGCCCAAGGACTAGCTCAGACCTTAGAAGGACTAGACCCTAGGGGGTGGTGGCAAAGTATTACCCATAGTGTTGGAAGTGCTTCTATTGCCTTAATACTTATGATATGTGTCTTTTTCTTAGGATATTGTTCTATCATAGCTATAATGAAGCGTTACACTAGGAATAATTCCTCTGATGTTTTACTCACTGCCCTTAAACTTTCCAGAGAAGCGGCTGTGGAAAATTAATAAAAAAGGGGGAATTTTTGGAGAATTAAAGTCTCCAACCAGTGGAAAAATTTAGCCCCGGCACGGTTACTCTGATGCCTCATTAGCACACTAATAGGCCCTTGGGAACACATTCCCAGTAAGGAATTTCTGGTGTTTGTGGGCCAAAGGAAGCCACCAGTTGTTGTGAGAATCTCCTTTTTCCCCCTACTTAGCAAGTCTCCTCAGGGAGACTTGCTGCCTTTAGTGTTAGATTCTCTCTGTAAACAGGAAAGTCTCCTCACTAGATTCTCACTGTAAACAGGAAAGTCTCCTCACTGTTATTTCACAAGTATTTGGAGAAGTCAAGATTGATGTTATCTAGCCTTAAGGAGATAGTAGCTAGGAGATAATTATAGTTCTACCTCGGTTGTATACAGTTCCTTGTTTTGATATCAATAATCTTTGTAGTCACTACCTCCTGTAATTAGAACGGCATTTGTATCAAGTTCCTGCCCTCACAGTAGGAAATTTCCTCCACTTCTGTATTTAAGACAAATGTCATGCTGTATTGATCTTTTACCCTGTAATTGTAATATTGGTTTCTAACCCTATATAAACCCTGGCCCTCTTGGAATAAAGTATGCATTGGTTCACTCGCCTTGCATCCCCCGTATCCTGATTTCGACTGCAGTTACCCAGGTTCAACAGTATACTGTCAAATTTATGTAGGTACTAAATTTCAATCAAGGAAAAATATATATACATATCTTCGTAATTAGAAGCATTGGGGTAGGGACGGGGAGCCTGTGCTTGAACTCAACATGAGCACTGTCCTAAGCTTTGACGTCCTTCAGGCCAATGCTCTACCACTTGAGCTCAGCTCTGTTTTCCTTTTTTGATATTTATTTTAAAGCAGGAGAGAAAAGTTTATTACAGAACAGCTGGCCTGTGGTGGTGATGATTCATTGCCAAAGAGGAGGGAGAGAAGGGAGAGACTGGGTGACCCTCAGCCAGCCCTGCCTAATCTAGGGCAGGGGATTGGGCCAGGTTGATTGGGCCAGGATGTGACCTCAGGGAAGGGGAAGGTACCTGCCTCCAGGCCTGCTCGTTACCCAGTAACTGGGTGGACACTTAATAAGGTGGGGGCATCTACTTGGAGCCCTCCAGGAGGGACCTGACATTCCAGCCTTTTAATAGGTATGGAAAAGGACGATGACTCTCTGGCTGCTTCCTGCTCGTAAAGGGCGTCGACATTAGGGATAAAAGGCAGAAATGTGGCCCCTCCTGGAGAAGGCTAGCAGTAGGCTCCCTTGGTGTTAGATGGCAGTCCTTGAATGAAGCCTGGAAGTCTCATGAGGCAGGGGCTGGATTTGTCCAGCCTCTGTTTCCCATTTGGAGTGTTTTTTTATGTTGTTGGGTTTGTTTTTGTTTTGTCAGTCCTGGGACTTTGGACTCAGGGCCTGAGCACTGTCCCTGGCTTATTTTGGTCAAGGCTAGCAATCTGAAACTTGAGCCACAGCACCACTTCTGTCCTTCTCTGTTTCTGTGGTGCTGAGGAATTGAACCCAGGGCTTCATGCTTGCTAGGCAAGCACGCTTCACGTTAGATTCACTTTACTAACCCTGGACAATGTCAACTAAATTCCTGCAAAGTTGTAAATTATGTCCCCTCCCTATTTCCATGGTAGAAAACATCAGTCCTTAGAACTAATTGCTCTTAACCATATTATTTAAGAGGAAAATATTTTTCTGATGAACTTACATGTACATATATTCTGCTCCAAAGGAATACATTTTAATTTTCTAAACCTCTTGGGTTTCCTAAATGGTACACTGCTGTTGTGAAATGTGACTCACCATTCACAAATTTTCACTAATAAACGTGCTTACATCTGTTTGATTTCATGCACATGTAATTTATTGAACCTTGAAAACCTTCTTCCTTGTATCATTTGCTAACATGAAAAGGGAGCATTCTCTGGAGGACCATAGTTAAAAGTATGGCTATTCAGGAAAGATGCTTGATGCAAGCATCGTGGCTAAGAAGACACTTCTAAAGGCCCTCATAAACAGATTGAGAGCAACAAAAGCAGAAGATGAAGGGGCCTCTGAGTTCTTCCCTCCAGTCTCATTTCTAGCACACTATCATCACAGAGTCAAAAGGACCTAAGATTTGGCATGAACGAGGCAGTTTTAACCAAATTTCCTAGTCCTATGAAGCCCAGAGTTGGAAATCATGGAAATGATCATGATTGCAATCAATCCTGACAAAGCCAAAGTTTGATTTTCTACAAATTGGATGGACATTTGGTGGGAAAAACAATGTGACAAGTTGCCTGGCACCAGTGGCTCATGCCAATAATCCTAGCTACTCAGGAGGTTGAGATCTGAGGATCACATTTGGAAGCCAGCCCAGGTAGAGGAGTCTATGAGAATCTTTTCTCCAATTAAATGATAGAAAAAGCTTCAGTGTGCTCCTTCCCTTTAAAACTTGTACAATGACGAGTAGAGAAGGCAGGAATTAGTGGCATATATGAAAATAATCAGAAGTTTAAATCAGCATGGACCTCTATGTCTGTGGACAGAAGTACAAGTAAAGAAAGAATATGACTGCAACTGGAGGTTCCTTAGTATGCAGTATGATATACAGAACTGAAGTTTTCTTCTCTGACCAAACTGCAGCTTTATTCAGATCTGGTATTGCAAGCAAGCACTCTAAGGAAAAACAAACTCCAACTGCCTAATAATCCAAGGGCATTAATCCTAAAAATAAAAACATTTATTCTGAAAGTAGTGGGAAATACAATCTGCGATTTCAAACATCTGAAGAACTGTCATAAAAAGAGGTATTTCTACTTTTTAATGACAATGGATGGCGATGATGTCCAGAATCAAATGATGGATACTACATGAAAACAAATGTTTAACCTAACAAAAAGATGAACTTCTCCAACAAATGTGTCCAAAGACTCAAGACTATACATTTCAATAAACCCTACACTGCATGACTATTTAAGCAAAATCTCATTGGAGGAATTCAAGAATGCAATGTGAAAAAACTGTAGCTAGCCTCTGATTACACACACAACACTGAGAATGTTCGAGGTCAGCACAGGTGGCACAATAGGCGGGCTCAGACTGGAAGGAAGGCTATGTGTCCATGTTAGCAGGGTGCCAGGGGGCCTTGAAAGCCATTGTTAAACACCATAGCTCAGTAGTTAAGTACCTATGATCACATAAGATGATGTGAAGTGAAACAAACTCTAAGATACGGAAACAATTGGTTTATCATTGTTGTTATTTTTAACGTGCTAAATGAAATCATTCCTTTTTCCTTTTGCTTATCTTCCCTATGGTTTAGCCCCTCTTGTCACTGTTTTTGATTTTGATACCCTCGGTAATATATATATATATATATATATATATATATATATATATATATATATATATATATATATATATTTGTCTGAATTAGGGAAGGGAAGGGGAACTTCAAAATGTTGAGACAAATGGTAAAACGTGAACCAATGCAACAGTAATAACTACAAGATATGTTGTAAACTAACTGTAAAATTGGAGGGAGGGGGAAATACAGGAGGAGGAAAGGTGGGAGAAAAATGAGGGGATGAGATAGCAAGTTTGACAAGAAATGTACTCATTACCTTAGGTATGTAAATGTAACCCTACTGTACATCAACTTGACAATCAACATAAAATAAAGAAAGATGCCCTGAGCTCAAGAATTAATACTCATATGTAGATGGATACTTTCTCTCTCTCATACACACACACACACACACACACACACACACACACACACACACACACAGAGAGAGAGAGAGAGAGTCATATTTATTTTTAAATACCCAATAGATAGCTTGAGGCCATGTGGAATAGAAGCAGGAACCCAGGTGATCTCAGCAAACAGTAAACCCGACACAGCAGCCTCTGTGAACTGTCCAAGCAGGACATTGAAAGCATCTGGAAACATGTTTGGTTGTAGAATTACGGATGCAACCGGCTCCTAGGTCAAAGCACAGGATGTTGTTACACATCCAACAGGACACATGGACAGCCACCTAAAGGGAGGAATTAGCCAGAGTCTTGACACCACTGTTTCTTTTAGACCCACCTGAGTGGGTCTCTGATTTTTGTAGCCCCAGGAGAGCTTAGCCAACACCCAAAGTATTTACTAGTAAACATGGCTGCAGTACCTGAACCCATCTTTATGAGCGCGGGTGATGGTCCTTAAAAATAATGGCCAGGAAAAGCTCACCTGCAGAAGGGATAAATTCTCACAGTTGATCTAACAACTGACAGGGGTCATTTAGCTTCAGGAAAACCACCTAATTGGTGTGTCAACAGCTTTCTACAAGGTATCATAATTCTCAGCAGAGAATTTACCAAATTACATAAGAAAGACAAAGAAAGTCAAATATTAATTTCTCAAACAAAATGGGGGGCTGCTACTATAGAAGCTGCAAAGACTAAACCAACGGGGAATCATGAACTCAAATACCCATCATAATATAGGGTTAAATCCATTAATATTGGGCACCACTGATTATAGACTACATTTTTTATACACTTTTAGTTATTTTGAAGACTTTAATTAGTTTGATACCCAGTTAGTTCTTCCCAAGACCTTAACAGCCCATTTCTAGCTCTAAATAATAAGGCAGGCTTAGTCACAATGAACATTTCACTAGGTCTCTGGGATTTTGGTGCCAGTTCTGGTCTGGCCAATGATCCTGTTCTTTTGTGCTTAAGGCTAGCACTCTCACAAAGCTCCACTTTCTGCTGTATTGTTTTGTTTTCTTTTGGTGGTCAATTGGAGACAAGTATCTCAGTGCCTTTCCTGCCCAGGCTAGCTTCCAATTGCAATCCTCACTTTTGAGTCTTCCAAATAGCTAGGCATGAACCACCAGCACATAGCAATTTAAAAAATTTTCCCTGAGCAGAGGAGCAGCAGAGCCCTAGTTAATCTCTCTCCAACACCCCAGTTTTACCACTCCAGAAACTTTTACTCCTAGAAAGACCAGCCCAAGTAAGTTATAACAGTACAGGGATTCTGTCCAATAAGGAAAAATTGACATTGCTGGCCTGAAAACACAGATTTGAGTTCTGGGCCTCATCCCTCTGCCAAGCCAGTGCCGGCGCTGGCACAGCGTCTCACAGTTCATGGACCTAAACCACCCAGAAGTGACCAAGGTGAAATCCTCCAGATGGTGGCAGACAGACGTGGATCTCAGGCTGAGCATGGACAGGCCGAAATGGCAGACAAAGCATGAGTACCCCACAAAAGATATTCTCACTCGTGCCCACAGAGAAGCATCGGTAGCCTTTTCCCCACTGCCAGAGCAAAGCACCATCTCTGACACTGGCATAGGGTCAGACCAGACCTGGAAATAAACCGGCTTGGGGAAAGCGAGGACAAAGGGGCCACCTTTGAAAAGAGCAAGAGGGACAGACCAATGAGGGCCAGCTCCACCCAGAAGAGCAACCCCTGCCCAGGTGGGAAGCTCATCCCAGGCCACAGTTCACAACTCAGGTGAACTCAGCCAGAGGTGCCCGCCCTGCCCGCCCAGAATTTCTAAATTAAAACGGAAAGTGGCGAGCAGCTACCGGCAGCAAGGAACAACCAGATAGGAGAACAAACAGTTCCCGAGACAGATAAATGGCCCCATCTCAGAGGAAGCCTAATTCCCAGCCCAAAATGGAGCTGAATTCCATAGCCAGCTATGCTCAGGAGGCCATCCTGCCCATGAGGGAGGAACCACCCCTAGGCAAGCAACTCTCAGACAGGTAAACCAGCCAGAGCCAACCGCCCTGCTGAGTCCACAGCCTCTCCAAAGCAGGTGATAAAGGCACCAGTCTCACAGCAGATGGGAGGAGCCAGGGCTCCCAAGACTGTTCACTTCCCCCATTTACAGAGGACACCCAAGTCCTATGTGAAACCTGTGCGAACCACAGAGCCTCAGGATTTCACTAACAGAGGAGGAGGGTCAGAGCTGATCCACCCGCTGCAAACTGAAAGCAGGTCAAACCACACAAGCACCAATATAGACTACAGACAATTGCAAGGAAACCAGAGACTGGAGAAAGCCCACCCAAACAAGGAAGACTCCATTTTTTAAAGATTTATTTTATTTTTTATTTAACAGATGTTGTTGGTTTTTTGTTTTCCAATGTATAGACAAATGGTAAAACGTGAACCAATGCAACAGTATTAACTACAAGATATGTTGTAAAATAACTTGAAACTTGGGGGGGGGGATATGGGAAGAGGGAAGCTGGGAGAAAAATGAGGGACAAGGTAGCAAGTTTGACAAGAAATGTAGTCATTACCTTAGGTATGTAAATGTAACCCCTCTGTACACCACCTGTACAATAAACATAAAATAAAGAAAGATGCCCTGAGCTCAAGTACTAGTGCACATATGTATATGAATACTCTCTCTCTCTCTTTCATACACAAATACACAAATACACACAAACACAGAGTCATATTTATTTTTAAATACCTAATAGATAGCTTCAGGTTGTGTGGAATAGAAGCAGGAACAGAGGTGATCTCCTCAGAAAACAGTAAACCCGACAAGTTGCATCTTTGACTGTCTAGCGGGACCTTCCTTCTCATCAACCCAGGGTTCACTTCCACAGCAAGATACACTGCCTCCATGAGTATACATGATATACCTCCGTGTGCGCTGTCAAAGTCCACCCAGCCCACTATGCATCATTGGACATCTCTGCAGAAAGACGTGGGGATTGTGCATACTTGCGACTCCAGTGTGTTCATGATCACACACACATACTGCGTAGGAACACTAACAGGTGGATCTTGAGCCCAACCCTGCCATATGGCATCAGAAGCATTCACAAGGTGGAGGGAAGAGTATTTGTCTTCCCCTGTTGCATCCACCACAGCAATAGAAGCCGAGAATTCTCCACCCCAGGAAGACCATAGTGAATGCCTCCAACTATAGGGAGACCCAGAACCTGATTGTCCTAACCAACCGCTGCTTCCTTTACTCCTAAACAATCTCCATCTAAGGAGGACCCCCAAGCCCTTCCTGAAAGCTGTGCGAACCACAGGGCCCCAGGATTTCCCTAACAGGCGGAGGAGGGTCAGAGCAGATCCACCCCCTGAAAACTGAAAGCAAGTCAAACCAGCCAAGCAGCAAAATAGACTGCAGACCATTGCAAGGAAACCAGAGACTGGAGAAAACCCACCCAAACAAGGAACACTCCATTTTTTAAAAACATTTTTTAAACTTTTTTTTTCTATTTTTCATTTCTGAGACGTCGTTGGTATTTTGTTTTCTTTTTTTTTTTTTTTTGTTTTATCGGCTTTTTTAATTTCCTTTTTCGGGGGTTGGGTTGTTAATTGTTTTGTGTTTTGTGCATTTGTCTTCCAGTATTTTTCTTTGTT
>NW_025959214.1:0-38403 GCF_023159225.1 Perognathus longimembris pacificus | reverse complement strand
AGCCTGATTGAAAGACAGAAGGCTAAAAAGGGGCAAAACAGAACTGGGAAAGGAGCAATCTTAACCAACTTATTCAGTTTTGAAATTTTTTAATTGACTCTTCTGAAAGAGTTAGCAGCCAATATATATATTTGGCCTACAGGTAAATATTAGAACACTATCCCAGGAGAACTTAGGTTTCATATGTCTCCAATGACAAATAAAAAGGCTTGGAAATTATTAACACATAGGTCACAAGAAAATTTCAGCCAGGCATTAGTTGTTCACACCAGTACATTTAGCTATTCACGAGCTTGAGGTCTGATGATCACAGATCAACAGCTAGTCTGAGCAGGAAAGTCTGTGAGACTCTTATGTCCAATTAACCACCACAAAAGCACAAGTGGCACTGTGGCTCAAAGTGATAGAGTACTGGACTTGAACAAAACAGCTCAGAGAGAATCCCAGCCCCGAGTTCAAATCCTATGACTGACAAAAAAAAAAAAAAAAAGGACAAAAGAAAATTTCACTCAGTAATAAACACCTTAGGGTCCTTTCAGAAAACCCAATTCAGACAGCATTTCTACATATCAGCTTCTGATTTCACAGTCCAGCCCATGAATTTTCTGGCCCAGTTATTATTGTATTATTATAGTTACTGTATGACTTGCATGTGAATGTATTTCTCATCTTTGACCATTGAAATATGTGCTATTATTTCAATGAGCTTAAGCTGAATCAACATACAAGGTCAGGCCACACTTCTACAGCACAGTAATAGTTCTTGATCCATATAATTTTAAAGCCCTATAATCTATGAGTCCTAGCGCATACACCTATGTGACTTTAGAAATGTTCAGTGATTGGATCCTCTCTAGCATTCACATTTCCTAGATGTTGAAATGGAATATTAAAATAAGAAAGTTTTGGCAGCCTCCAAGAAAAAAGGTTGAGTGCCTCAAGCTATTAATTTTTATTGAATTGAGCCCTTTAATTGCTTGGGTGTTGGAGAATTAAAGTCTCCAACCAGTGGAAAAATTTAGCCCCAGCAGGGTTACTCTGATGCCTCATTAGCACACTAATAGGCCCTTGGGAACACATTCCCTGTTTTAGTCCATCAGCCTGGAATTGGGGAAGGACTAGTGATTTTTCTTTTACTTCCCAAGAGAATTTTTACTGCAATTGCACTTTTAATTTGCGCCTGCGCTACATGTTTCATGTGTCTTTGTCCTTGTTTGATTAGTTGTGTTTCGTGTGGAGTGCTAAATTGGGAAAAAAGTCCTCTGGTGGGCGGCCTCGGCAGGTTGATTGCCAGGGGATGGAAATCTCCACTGGGGAGGATCCCCCTGAGAATTTTCAGGGCCCTATGGACTTTCCATCACTCTGGCTGGCAGCTTGTGGACGCTGGACATGCCATCCAAGGCGTAAAAGCCTCTGTTTCTATGTTCTGTTTTGTCTTGACTAGTTTTGTCTTTGAGATTGGCACCAGTTTTAAACATAAACCTTTGTTTCCCTTATTTCTGTTGTCCATTTACATGTCTATGGGCAAAACATTTACTAGGTACTGTGTCTCCTTCTGCAAGAAGGCAGAAAAAGTGCAGGCTGCTAAGAGCTGAGTTCAAACAGCTGGCTAGGCTAATCTTAGCCTGAGAGTAAACACTAAGAGTCAAGTGCTAGGTGGACTCAGTAATACTCCAGGGGACCCCAACCCAGTTATCTTCAGTGTTTAGTATGCTAAGATACTTTGCTAAAACTAATAGTTCCTAGCGAATAAGACTAAACAATGCTAAAATCATTCATTAAAGGTTTTGTTTTAAGTTTTGGTCATTACAAGAGTAAGATTGGAAAATATATCTTTTGCCACTAAAAAATGTACGGCTGATAGTTGTTTGGACTGCTTTTAAGTTCTGTTTACATTAATACCTACATATGTGAATGTATGTATGTGTGTGTGCGCGCGCACAAATGTGGGTGTGAATGTGTTCAAGATTAAAAATGTATGATGTAAAAATAGGTTAGTTTAACTTTAAACTTCAAAAGATCATTGAATTTGGGCATTACCAAAAGCTTTAAAGGATTATTTATTTTAAAAGGAACTATAGTTAAAAATTCTTTAATTCATGGTTAAAAATAAATAAATAAATAAATAAATAAGAACTTAGCATGGGCCCTTGAACCTATCCTCAGTAGTGAGGGGTAAACTGACAAAAGTGCAGTTTAGCCAATCCACGTGATGGGACAGCCGTAGGGTGGCGTCCATTCATAGTGGGAGAGGGCAAGCTGGCCCCAAGGCAGTTCATCAAGCTCTAAGGAGTAGGATGGAGATAGGCCCATTCTATAGGACAGGCCAATGGAGGCCTTTCTTTTATTTCTTTTGTTTTCAGGTATAAACATTGGAAACCTCAGGGTAAAAATGTATGATTTGACTGATACTTCTAAAACTGCCCCTTAGGATGGATTAAAATTGGAATATCTTAAAGGAGAGTTAAAAGTTTATTTACCTGATAACTCGATTTCTGTACAGGTTTGCAATTTGGATGTATCAAAAAGGCAAATATGCTAACTCTGAAATCTCATGGTTATAATTCTGGGACACACTGCTAAGTGTACTCTTGTTACAATTGTTTTGGGTATCAATTTAATGAATCAGGTACTAAATTTTTTAAGTGTATACTGTAATGTAACAGTAAGATTAACTATCTTAAGTCACATATAATCAGGTAAATATTTTAAAGTATATAAACTAATGGGGGATAGAAGTACACAACTTTCATTAACTCTCTGTATATAGGAAAATGGCTCTTTTAAAGCAGACAACCAGGAGGCAATGTGCCCCCTGGGCTTCAGTTTTTCTATGCAAATACAGGCTGAGGTAAAGTTGTGAAAGCCTCTACTTTAAAAGGTTTTAGAATGCCTTTCTAGATAAGAAATTTGGAAGTGAAAAACAAGCAGCATGAAGCAATGGGTGATACCTAGGCTCCAGATTTCTTTTAATACAACCAGGCTTGGTAAAAGACTTGAGATCAAAAATGTATTCTGAGATATGAAATTTAAAATGTTTGTTTTAAGTTGGATATAGGAAAACGATGGCTATCAAGATGATTGTTTAATTACTACTCCAGTTTGTTTTACAGGTTTTCAATAAAATGATTTATTATTTGCTGCACCTGATAAAAATATTGTATCAAAATTGTTACAAATTTTGCCTTTAGACTTTCAACAGTATAATTTAATAATTGCCCCTGATAAAATTCATTTAAAACAGAAGAACCATTTAAGTATCTGGGATATTTAGTTAGAAGACAAGTAATTACCCCCCAATTAATAAAAATTCGTACTGAAGAGTTTAAAACTCTTAATAATTTTCAAAAGTTACTAGGGACATCAATTGGCTTTGCCCTTCAACCTATTTTCCATTCTTCAAGGAGATTCGGATTTATGTAGCCCTCAAAAATTGACACGTCAGGAACTGCTCCTAATAAAATTTGGCAAATGGATGTAACACACATCCCTGAATTTGGCCGCTTACAATATGTGCATGTATCCATTGATACACATTCTTCTTTTATTTGGGCAACACCTCTACCAGGGGAAAAAGGGACTCATGTCATTCAACATTTACTAGAAACATTCACAGTCATGGGGATTCCTTCTCAAATAAAACTGACAATGCACCAGCTTATTCCAGTAAACAAGTACGAAAAGTTTTAGAATTTCATAACATTTTTCATGTTACAGGAATTGAATACAATCCTCAAGGTCAAGGTATAGTAGAAAGAGCTCATTATACATTAAAAACACAAATTACAAAACTAAAGAGGGGGAGTATGGATAGTACAGAGGGATATGCAACTTCTATGAAAAGTATTTATAAAACAGCCCCTGCTGTCATTGCAGAAGCATTATTTGTCCTTAACTTTTTAAATTTGTCTCAAGGAGATGTTTTTAGCAAGAGCTGAGCGACACTTCCTAGCTCCGCCTATGCAAAACAAACCGCAGCCGGTTTGGATTAGATTGGGGGTTGGGCTAGATTGGGTCCCCGGGGAGTTGTTAACCCAGGGGCAAGGGTATGCTTATGTTTCTACAGAAGACAGCCCATCTTTCTAGCACCTGCTCCAGTGGATCCAGCAACAAATACCCCTCTGTCCATCAAGGGGGTGAGACATTCTCATTCAAGTGATAAGGCCATTCAAATGGACAGGTGTGCACTGGTAACCTGTAGGGGCTACATCAGAGGTAATGTATTGGGCCTATATTTTCTAACCCTCCTTTATTACGTCCATATTTATGGACAAAAGCCCCTGTCTCTGTTTTTACATCTATTCCTAATTTACTCTCTCCTCTATGGGTCTGGCATTCCAGTCTTTCCTATGGAAGAGGAAAGATCATTTAACTTCTCTTATTCTCAGTTCTCTAAAGCTATCTGTCAAGGCCGTTCCCCATGTTACCCTTTTAGATATCAATATTGGATTCAGCATGGAGGTTCATATAACTCCAGTAGAACTCGGCTGATTAGACTGTCTCCTGGTCTGTGGGATCTCATACCTATAAATTAGATAATTATGCTAGCCCTGCTGGCCTGCCTAAATGTGACAATTTTACTTATCTGAACCTGAACTTTACTGAAAGACATTGGGAAAGTTGTCGAGGAAGTTTTCCAACTATTTGGAATACATCCCAGCATACTTGGTATGATTGGGGACCTTTTGGTGTGTGGTTGAAAAACTGCACTGAATATAACTCATCCTGTGAACCTACTTTATCTATGAACATGTCCAATGCCATGTCTGCTAAACAGTTTTTAGGGTGGTTTGGAGCAGGCTTTAGTGACCCCCGGCCTGCTCTCGCCCATGGAGACAGGCTATTTCCTCCACAACGTCATCTCTGGAAATTAGCAGCTTCTCTGGCTCCCGTATTGCTGGCCAATGGAACTTACTCAGGATCTAAAAGGTCCTCGGCCTCCTACAACTTCACAGTTGTAAAGACCTACAATATCTCTGCTTGTGTTCATTTTCCACAAGTACTGATGGTCGGCCCCATAAACATAACAAAGAATGCCATTACCTGCATACATTGTAAATTGTATACTTGCTTGAATAACAATGTCACCTTTAATTTTAGTCAAGATAGGATCATGATTTTAACCCAGTGCGACTCCCTTTGGGTTCCTGTTCGCATGCATCGTCCCTGGGCTGGAGGACCTTACAAGGATTGGTAATGCAGTTTTTCAAGCGGCTTCTGAGGAGGAGTCGTCGTGCATTGGACTGATTATTTCAGGACTTGTTGGACTGATTGCCATTGCTACAACTGCAGCAGTATCCGGAGCCGCATTGCGACAATCTGTACAAACTCATGACTTTATGGTGCAGTGGCACCAGGACTCACACAATCTGTGGCAACACCAGCTGGAAGTAATTGCCCACCTTCAAGATGAGTTAGAAGCTGTTAAAGGAGGAGTGTTTTGGCTTGGACAGAAATATCTGGCTTTGCAGCAACGATTGTTTTTGACTTGCGATTGGAATTCTAGTCATGTCTGTGTAACACCTTATAAATATAATGCCTCTGAATGTGAATGGAATGATATACAAATGCTTATAGATGGAGCCCTACTAAATGGTACGTTAAGTGAACAAAGCTTGTACAGGGAGGTTTTTGAAGCTTTTCAAAAGGAATTGCCAGATGCCTCTACTATTGATGATATAGCCCAAGGACTAGCTCAGACCTTAGAAGGACTAGACCCTAGGGGGTGGTGGCAAAGTATTACCCATAGTGTTGGAAGTGCTTCTATTGCCTTAATACTTATGATATGTGTCTTTTTCTTAGGATATTGTTCTATCATAGCTATAATGAAGCGTTACACTAGGAATAATTCCTCTGATGTTTTACTCACTGCCCTTAAACTTTCCAGAGAAGCGGCTGTGGAAAATTAATAAAAAAGGGGAATTGTTGGAGAATTAAAGTCTCCAACCAGTGGAAAAATTTAGCCCCCGGCAAGGTTACTCTGATGCCTCATTAGCACACTAATAGGCCCTTGGGAACACATTCCCAGTAAGGAATTTCTGGTGCTTGTGGGCCAAAGGAAGCCACCAGTTGTTGTGAGAATCTCCTTTTTCCCCCTACTTAGCAAGTCTCCTCAGGGAGACTTGCTTCCTTTAGTGTTAGATTCTCTCTGTAAACAGGAACGTCTCCTCACTAGATTCTCACTGTAAACAGGAAAGTCTCCTCACTGTTATTTCACAAGTATTTGGAGAAGTCAAGATTGATGTTATCTAGCCTTAAGGAGATAGTAGCTAGGAGATAATTATAGTTCTACCTTGGTTGTATACAGTTCCTTGTTTTGATATCAATAATCTTTGTAGTCACTACCTCCTGTAATTAGAAGGGCATTTGTATCAAGTTCCTGCCCTCACAGTAGGAAATTTCCTCCACTTCTATATTTAAGACAAATGTCATGCTGTATTGATCTTTTACCCTGTAATTGTAATATTGGTTTCTAACCCTATATAAACCCTGGCCCTCTTGGAATAAAGTATGCATTGGTTCACTCGCCTTGCATCCCCCATATCCTGATTTCGACTGCAGTTACCCAGGTTCAACAGTATACTGTCAAATTTATGTAGGTACTAAATTTCAATCAAGGAAAAATATATATATACATATCTTCGTAATTAGAAGCATTGGGGTAGGGACGGGGAGCCTGTGCTTGAACTCAACATGAGCACTGTCCTAAGCTTTGACGTCCTTCAGGCCAATGCTCTACCACTTGAGCTCAGCTCTGTTTTCCTTTTTTGATATTTATTTTAAAGCAGGAGAGAAAAGTTTATTACAGAACAGCTGGCCTGTGGTGGTGATGATTCATTGCCAAAGAGGAGGGAGAGAAGGGAGAGACTGGGTGACCCTCAGCCAGCCCTGCCTAATCTAGGGCAGGGGATTGGGCCAGGTTGATTGGGCCAGGATGTGACCTCAGGGAAGGGGAAGGTACCTGCCTCCAGGCCTGCTCGTTACCCAGTAACTGGGTGGACACTTAATAAGGTGGGGGCATCTACTTGGAGCCCTCTAGGAGGGACCTGACATTCCAGCCTTTTAATAGGTATGGAAAAGGACGATGACTCTCTGGCTGCTTCCTGCTCGTAAAGGGCATCGACATTAGGGATAAAAGGCAGAAATGTGGCCCCTCCTGGAGAAGGCTAGCAGTAGGCTCCCTTGGTGTTAGATGGCAGTCCTTGAATGAAGCCTGGAAGTCTCATGAGGCAGGGGCTGGATTTGTCCAGCCTCTGTTTCCCATTTGGAGTGTTTTTTTTTTTTATGTTGTTGGGTTTGTTTTTGTTTTGTCAGTCCTGGGACTTTGGACTCAGGGCCTGAGCACTGTCCCTGGCTTATTTTGGTCAAGGCTAGCAATCTGAACTTGAGCCACAGCACCACTTCTGTCCTTCTCTGTTTCTGTGGTGCTGAGGAATTGAACCCAGGGCTTCATGCTTGCTAGGCAAGCACGCTTCACGTAGATTCACTTTAGTAACCCTGGACAATGTCAACTAAATTCCTGCAAAGTTGTAAATTATGTCCCCATCCCTATTTCCATGGTAGAAAACATCAGTCCTTAGAACTAATTGCTCTTAACCATATTATTTAAGAGGAAAATATTTTTCTGATGAACTTACATGTACATATATTCTGCTCCAAAGGAATACATTTTAATTTTCTAAACCTCTTGGGTTTCCTAAATGGTACACTGCTGTTGTGAAATGTGACTCACCATTCACAAAATTTTCACTAATAAACGTGCTTACATCTGTTTGATTTCATGCACATGTAATTTATTGAACCTTGAAAACCTTCTTCCTTGTATCATTTGCTAACATGAAAAGGGAGCATTCTCTGGAGGACCATAGTTAAAAGTATGGCTATTCAGGAAAGATGCTTGATGCAAGCATCGTGGCTAAGAAGACACTTCTAAAGGCCCTCATAAACAGATTGAGAGCAACAAAAGCAGAAGATGAAGGGGCCTCTGAGTTCTTCCCTCCAGTCTCATTTCTAGCACACTATCATCACAGAGTCAAAAGGACCTAAGATTTGGCATGAAGAAGAGTGAAAAGGGCAGAGGAAAAGGGAGAAAGGTGGAAGAGATAGAGGAAGGGGAGGGCTGGCCAGCCCAAAAGACTATCCAAAGATAACTCAAAAGCCAAAAAAAAAAAAAAAAAAAAGAACTGGAGGAGTGGCTTAAATGAAGCAAGGAAAAGGCCTCAAGTTCCAAGCCAAGCATCACAGAGCAAGAATTGGAAGAATTAGCTTCTCATTTGTAAACAAGGCAGACAAAAGAGAAGAAACAAGGAACACCCCTTCAAAAGGCAACTTGTCCTTGTCCACTCTCAGCAGAAAAGTCACTGAGCATGTCATGTCCAGCCTGTTGGATTCATTAGGCCTCAGAAAGACTTACTGGGGACATTCGTGGGGGCACCCTCATCACTGTGCCCTGTTCTGTGTCACAGGAAGTGGAGAATATCTGCCATTTTCATTTCCATAACATTCACCATCTCAAGTTGCTTATTCAAGTTTCTTAAGGTAAAACTGTTTCTGTTCTCTGTATCATTGAAAATGTATACAGCAAGACATGGAGTTTTATATGCTCAAGTCCACTGGATTAGCAAAGGAACACAAAGGCTCTGACACCAGGGGGAAGAATGCTCTATCTCAAAGCAAGCGTGACCATTTACGTCCATCACCATACTGGGGCGACCTCAATCCATCACCAGGATCTGTACTGCTCCCACTTGGGAATGAGGGGTACTTGCGCTTGTTGGCATTTACTCCCACTTTGTAAATAGTCATTTCATAAGTATAGAGGATACCTTAAGAAGTATCTACTTTCTGTGTATGCTCATACTAGGGCTTGACCTCAGGGCCTGGGAAATGCCCCTTAACTTTTTTGCTCAAGGCTGGCTTTCTATCACTTGAGCCACAGCTCTACTTTGGCTTTTTGGTGGCTATTGAAGGTGAGAGACTCATGGAAGTTCCTGCCTAGGCTGGCTTTGAATCTCAACCTTCAGATTGCAATCTCCTAAGAAGCTAGAATTGTAACTCTGAGCCACCACCAGATGGCTTCTAGTCTCACTTTTTACCTGTAGCTGTTAAACACTCCACACAAGAAGTTCTCAACTTTAATCTCACTATTCATAGAATAGAATAGACTATCATCATATAGAACTGGCTGTCCATTCTATATTAAAAAATCATGTTTAGAACGTGGCTCAGGTGGTAGAGCTGAAGAGCTCAGGGACAGAGCCCAGGCCCAGAGTTCAAGCCCCATGACCAAGAAAAAAAATATCATGTTTCTTTCATTTGGAATATCAGCAGATCAGCTACCAGTGTACCTTTATCTACCTATCCATCAATTCTTAGAAATTCAAAAGGCAACCAACAAACTTTGTATCCATTCCTACAGATTTTTCTCAGGAGCCATATTTTCTTCTATTATGAATTTCTGAAACATAAGTATAGTTTTCTTTCTCTACCACCAAACCATTTAAACAACTTCCCATATTGTAAAAATTTCATAGATTTAGGTTATATGCTCCAAAATGTACTCCTCTTGATTTTGCTTATCCCACATGGAAAGTCCTTTTCAAATTAACATTTGGTGTCATCTTCATGGAACTAGAAACTCCATGAGGATACAGGGCAAGTCTGCCTTATTTGCTCCCCCCAAAAATAATCCCAAAATCTGGTACTGTTTAGAATTTATGCTAGGTAGAGAATTGACTAAGATGCTAAGTCGTTATTGCCCAGTTCTTACTTACAATGATATGACCAGTTTGTAAAAAGCCATATGTGGAAATGATTTGCACAAGATTGTGTAACATGTTAATGAAAAAGCCAAGGTGGCTTTCTTCATTTCCTATTCTACATGGATGACACCACAGAGGTTCTTATACCTGTTTGCATTTCCTTAGCCTCAGGTCCTCAGCTCCTCCCACTAGCCCCCAGATCCACCCATACCTAATGAGCCACTCCTACTCACTACCTGTCTACTTCCCCTTTACCCCCAGAGAGAGAAGCTGCCACCTGGATAAGGTGCAGACACCATGTAGCTCCCTCTCCCATGGGAACTATGGCCCCACTAATAAACCTCCTTTTGAACCTTCTTCTCCTGTCTGTGATGATCTCTGCATGGTCCTCTGGGATGGCCGGGACATATCTTTTCAAACACCTAATAGGCTGAGGAGGCCAATGGTACTGATGAATGAGTTCTTATCACTTGAATGGTGTATCCATTCCCATCGTTCTTCATTGGCTGGACAGAGAAACCTTTCTGTAAATATGCCTGCTTTATGCATACTTCATGGAAGATCCAAAGAACACAACCTGAAGTAGAAATTCTGTACCCATAGTGAAGAGCCAAGTTACTTTCTTAGAGACAGTCAGGTATGACAGGGATCAAGCCACAAATAGCAGCTGTTTATTTCCTTGTCTCTGCCATTGCTAACGCAAATCTGCTAAACATAGCTTTGATGAATTATTTGGGGTTCTTAAAAGCAAATTTTCTTTTGGTATTCTAGAGCGTCTCTTGATCTTACAAAAAAGGTAAATATACCTTTCTACTGAGGACAAAGATGATATAATAATGACTGTCCAACTTTATGTTATAAATATCACTGTATAAATAAATCTGATTTGAATAGGTCTACGAGTCAGATGGAGAAGACACTCATTTTGGTAAACATCTCATATTGAAGCTGTAAAGACACTCTTTACTAAGTCCTTGCCCAATAAATCCAAGTCTTTCTACCCGGTATGCTTTAGTCTAAATGGTCTGTTTCCCCTGTCATTTTGGTGAACACTTTGGAGACAAAACTAGGTATCATGAAAAACCCCAAATTCCACTGCTACAACACCAAGAGATACTGACATGCAAGATTATCTTTATAAATGATGTACAGATGTTTAACTAACCGCCATGTACATTAGCTTTAGGTTCTGAGCAACTTTTGCAACATTTCCCACTTGTTCCTCTGTGGAGCAGAGGAAGGAATATAAGAAAAAGACTAGTGAACTGTGGGTGCAGGTTTAGTGGTATGAGAATTTGCCTAGTCTTTCTGAGAAACTTACCAAAAAAAAAAAAACCAACACAAAAAACAGAAGTAATATTTAAGCTCTAAACACTAATATGACAAACAATTTACATAAATCATACAAAGGAGAAGGAATTTCTAGTCTTTTTATTTCCTGGTGAAAAAATGAAGTGCATTCATTTGATCACAGTCACACCATTATTTAGTATTAGATCTAGGATTCCAGCTCTAAGATTGCAGTCTAGACATATCCAGCTCATTATGGATTCCTTATTAGGCTTCTAGCTCTGGAGTCCCACTGCCCAGGGGAAAAATCCTAAGATTGCTAGCACTTAAAACTCTCCTAGTTATAGAAAGTAAATCACAAAGAGCCTCTCCTACTGTGAGAAGCCATTCAATAAATCGTCCTCAAAGCCTTCCCACAGAGGCTACCTGGGAAAACCCCAGTAAGACCTGAGTTCTAGCAGAAGCCATCAGTGAGTACAAACAACACAAATTTGCTGCTTTGCTACCGACCCTTGGCTCTGAGACTCAGCCTAGCATCAAGAGTGTCAACTTGAATGGATGGGCATGTGTCCACAGGAACTGAGTTGAGGTCACACTTGTCTCACTCTGTCCTGCAAACAGATGTCTGGGTGACAAGTCTTAGTCACACATGGCGAACAGAGGTTCAAGCCAAATCAGGTGGGAAGTGCCATATCTTCTTTCTAAGCCTTTTTGGCCAGCCAGCTCATTCCCTAAGATAATCCTGCATCAGCTGGTTTTCTCCAGAATCTTTTAACACAAAGCCTGCGTTTGGGTGATGTCTTGTTATTGGACAAGCAGAACTGAGTTTATTTCTGTAACTCACCAAAAACCCCATCTGGTTCTGTGTGTTTGAATGTGCCCCTTCAGAGTTCCCTCCCAAGGAGCCAGGTAAAAACTGATGTAATGCAGAGTTCCAGTGGTGGCAAGAAGGAAAGCAGGTGATAGAGCAACCAATAAACAACAACCCAAGAGAATTGCTGTTTATTATTCATTTATCACATTAAAATGGAAAAACAGGGCTGGGAATATGGCCTAGTGGCAAGAAGCTCTCTGTTCGATTCCCCAGCACCACATATATGGAAAACGGCCAGAAGGGGCGCTGTGGCTCAGGTGTCAGAGTTCTAGCATTGAGCAGGAAGAAGCCAGGGACAGTGCTCAGGCCCTGAGTCCAAGGCCCAGGACTGACCCAAAAAAAAAGCAAGATGGAAAAACAAAGTCTGTAATAATCATCCCAGGGAATATACAGCAAACTCTTAAGGATAATAGCTTTCTCCCAGATGACAAGAGTTCAATCACTGGCCTACATGAAGCATCATAAAAACAATAGTATCTCCTCTGGAAATAAAACTCAGTGTGGTCACTTTTCAACATTTTACCAAGTTTGTTATGAATCTTCCAAATTAAATTTAAGCTCCCCACATACACACAGCCCGTGTACTGGATTTTTTTGTATATTCAAAAGATGCTCTTTCCTGCCAGGTGTGATTTGTGAAGTCCTATACCTACCCTACCCACTGTCGGGGAAATTAACATCATCTCTATGGGGCAGGGGCAGCTGTGATTTCATTCCTGTCCTGGAAAAGTTCTTCCCTTGAATATCTTACTTCTGAGGTCTTTCTCAACTACTCAGGATGAAACACACAATGTCAAACATCCACGCTTTGTCTTCTCATCAAAAGCCTTCACTGAAAAAATAATATATCTCAAAGATGGTCAAATACAAATACTAAATACAAATACTAAAAGCTTTTATGCTGTATAACCTGAAAATTGAAAAGTCTAAACTGTGCCTGAACTAGTTATCATGAGACAAAAACCAACCGCAAACTATAAGAAATTACAGGCAGTAGTCCTTTTTATCCCCAGTCCCGGGGCTTGGACTCAGGGTCTTGGGTGCTATCCCTGAGCCTCTCTGTGCTCAAGGCTAGCGTTCTACCACTTGAGCCACAGTGCCTTTTCCAGCTTTTTCTTAGTTTGTTGGAGATAAGAGTCTCATAGACTTTGCTGACTAGGCTGGCTTTGAACTGCAATTCTCAGATCTCCACCTACTGAGTAGCCAGGATTACAGGCGTGAGCCAGCAGTGAACAGCAGCCGCAAAGTTTTTCACAGTCACCTGCAGCTTAATCATAACTGGGGCGTATTCTAAGGGCTGTGCTGTTGCCATCCCACTGCTGAGCAAACATCACACAGCTCACTCACACAAACTAAGCTGGCTATGACATCACTAGGTTACACAATCTTAGGGGTCCACTGTTATATTTGTGACCTGTCTTGGGTTGAAGTGTCATTAAGAAGCACATGACTACATTGAAATGAGCTCTTCCATATGAGAGAAAAAGACTCATTTTCCATGCATAAGGATGAAAGAAACTAGAATGTTCATAAATACATTCACCATGTTTATCTAAAGAACTTCTTGAGATTCATGGGAGTTTTGATGCCTTATATAATATTGTATCCACTAAATGCCTTCCCCTGGCCATATTCCAAGAGCTTTTAAATTGTTAGGTCTACAGACAACAACCAAGGCTCAGAAGTCTCTGAATGAAGATTTAATGATTCGGGGGTGGGGGTGGGGGTGCTCATTCACTACCCTTTCGTCTCTATCCTTCTAATACACACTGTCACTATGGTTTCTTATAACTACACAGAAAAATGGACAACATGGAAGAATATTTCTGGCAAGGTACTGAGAACAAAATAAAGAACTAATTTCCTTTAGTCTTCATTTTTACCTACAGGTCAGATCACTTGCGAATATAATAACCACAAAAAACTCTGCACTAATATAACATTAGACACCAGGGCTTCACAGCTATTCAGACCATGTTCACCACGAACACTGAAGTTATTTAATAAAATTGAAGATGACTTTTCAATCCGGGATACTAAGAAATTTGTATATCCCCTTGCCAATATTTTTCATGGTGATTAGCTCTTTTTTTTCCCCTCACAGACACTGGTATGCTGCTTAAAATAATATTTGTGGCTTTACTCACCATCTGTCAAAGGCAGACATGTTGATTTTCTTAAAGCAAGTTGGGTCTGCATTCTTTCTCTGTTACTGTTACAGGTAGACCTGACAGGCATATGATCTTTTGTTTGCAAATGCTCTCCTCTAGATGGAACCTAGTTAAGTTTCATTTCTTACCTGCTGGACAGTTGCACTCAGAAGGTGTTTCTCTTGTGATTCTCAGTTTAGCCATGTGTTCGTAGGATTCCTGTAGGAAAAGAAGATATATTAAGAGCTAGCAGTAGTATCCCAGTTCTGTGAGTTCTTCAGGGACTCTTCCTCTGTGGCTGTTAATAATGTTTGATAGCCTGCACAAACAGCATTTATGTAAGTGCATGGATCTTAGCCGTTGCTAACAGTACTCAAGACATAATTTTGTTTTTAATTTAAAAATCAATTTAACATTGACATAGATTGAAAGATTTGGGTAATACCTTTCTTCATTATTCAACTATCACCACCCTGTTAGGTTTTTAAAGTAGGTAGCCGGTAAAGGAGAACGCCACGCGGTATTCAGGCAGGAGAGAAAAGTTTATTACCAAACTGCTGGCCTGTGGCCAAGATGATCCATGGCCAGAGAGAAGGGAGAGAGGGGGGGGGGAGAGAGAGAGCGCGATGCCCACCCAGCCCTGCTTTATCTAGGGCAGGGGCAAGGGGTGTGGCCAGGTGGATTAGGAGGTGACCTCAGGGAAAGGTAACTGCCTCCAGGTCTGCAGGTTACCCAGGTAACTGGGTGTAGACTTAATGAGGTGGGGACATCTGCATATAGCCCTCAGGGAGAGGACCTAACACACCCTCTCCCTGCACAGCCAAGGCAAAACTCCGGCACTAACAATGCAGCTCATGGCAATGTGTGTCCTATCAATAACAGCCAATGTTGTAGACATACTTTATCACATTCGGGCTGCAACTACTGCATCTCTCCACTGGCAGAAAAACTACCCTCTCCCTACTGGAGTCTAAGTCATCTTTAAAGGAATCCCTTTCAATTCTCCATTCATCAATATCTGAGCACAACCTCTGTTAACTCTCCCCCTCCAAAAAAACAAAGGAAAACTTTTTTTTTTCCAATTTTTAAAACATTTAATATGAAAAGAATTCTGAGTTAAATGAATTTTTAAATCTATGGGCTTATTTCACTTTTAAGAGTGCTTACCATTCTCTATTGATAAGGCCTAACCTTATCAAATGAAAAACAGATGTGAGCATTACAATGAATATTCTCCATACAACTGAGAATGCTGACAGCCCAGACTCCACAAAACTAAACAGCCGGGCAAAGCCCCTACTGCCATTGCAACATGCAATCCTTAAGGAAGACAGAGGGAAGATCCTCCACACAGACTTGGAGAGAAACCAAGGAAGGGACTTGAATAAATAGATACCACAGAGGCTCACACATCCCAAATCAACTGTATAACCAGTAAGGGTGGATCCTGTAGACTGACTGAACCTGTGCAAAATTCTATCCATATGCAACTCCCCCTCGAGCAAGGCCCAGCCTCACACACCTGACTATGGTCTTCAGCTGATCTGCCTTCTCCGGCAGCAGGGGAACGAAGGGTGCCCTTTTAGCAGATTCCAGGGTGAGGATCCTCGCCTGAAGGTCGTTGGTTTTCACCCCAAGTTACAGACACGAAATCATGGCCACCCCGGAGAGGAGGGTGGCCAGGGTGGTGCACGGGGGCATGGCACAGGTGCAATGCTGCCTGGAAGGGCTGGGTTCTTCAGATCCAGCCTTTCACCCTGCTCCCTTCCCCACAGGCTTCTTCACCAGCATGGTAAGGGGGGGGGTCCTCTGGCCACCTTCTACCTCCTGCCAAGACAACTGGCCAGAGGAGTAGCGACAAGTCCTCCAAAGTTCAGTCCTGGCGGCTGCACAAGTAGTTGGCAGAGTAGGTGCCAGGCAGGCGCGGTGAGGGACCTGTATGGGGCTCAGCACGGGGACCCGCAGGCAAGGACCATCCTCAGCCTGTGGCTCTCCTCCCAGCTGGGAGCAAAACAAACAAAAATAAATAATGCTCTCCTCTGCACTCCTCTGAGCTCCTCTGCTCTCCTCTGCTCTCCTCCTCCTCTGCTCTCCGCCTCCTTTGCTCTCTTCCTCCTCTGCTCTCCTCCTCCTCTGCTCTCATCTTCCTCCTCAATTGGATGATAAACTTGGCTTCAGGTGTGTTAGGGAGATAGAAGCGTAAAGGTAGAAGAGGGAAATGGGTTTCAAATGTACCCTAAGTGCATCAAGTATTGAAAATGAGTACTTCGTTTATGGCTCTGCAACAATCTAACATGTCCTCGGACCCTTTTGGTGCCAATAAGATAGAGGAGAGTTGTGTGACAGATCTCTGGTCTTGCAGGCTTTAGGTTGTAACAGAAAGGAGAACTAGATGGTTCTGAATGTTTATTCAAGGTCCATCCACCCACTTCCTCACTTTCAGCCCTCCCATTATGTTCTTAAGCTTCAAGGAAATAAGTGTTTCTGTTCTCTCACCCGATCCACTCCATTCCCCCCATGTACGGTCCAGTGCCAGGTGCTAGCAAGATCAACAGGGAGCAAGGTGTGGGTACTGTTCATTGGGAGCTGCAGGCTTGCTGTGTTGGCTGGTCCCTCTGGAAGGAATGCTGGTGGCTCCCCTACCCTCTCCTCCTCGTGGGAGAGACCCCCATGACCTGTGTTTGCATTTGCCTCTGTGCTTATATAGCCTCTGTATTTACACCTGACCATGCTAGGGCAAATAGGCTTCCCCTAGTTCTTAAGCAATGAGCCAGAGCTGTCCAGTCAACGGTGGTTTGGCAGCATTATGCTGCCTTTAGCCATTTGGGAACCCTATGAAATTGGTCATGGCCCCTTCCAGGATGTGCAGCCTACCAGAGTGCACAGGCGTGAGGCAGAAATAGCAGGGCCTCCTCTTGAGCACAGACCCCTCTCCTCCCGCCTTGTTCCTTTGCTGGGGCTGGCAAGCCTCATAGGCAGGGTGGCCCGACGAGCTAGGATGGCCAGCCAATGACAGGTAAGATCCTTCAGGGGGGACGACCTAAGACAGGCGCTTTCTCGAGTAGGACATCCACCAGCTTATTAAACAGAAAAGGAGGAGATGTGGGGCGCACCGCCTGGCCCCGACTGTGCACGCCCTGGAGTTGTGTGACTGTTGCACCGCCTCCGGGGAGAGGGATCCTGGCTAACCCCGCCTGCCTTCGGGGTCCGGAACTGGAAGGCAGCTCTAGGCAGTAACCTGGGGTGGTCCTGCTGGTAGTGACATAGACTCAGGCCGCCCCTTAGGGAGGTCCCATGGCCTTCCACCCTTGACGGACAGCTCCGACCGCCAATCGTAGCCCCTGACTAGGTATGTTACACCCCTCCTCTTCCTGCTGCCATTGCCCATACTTAAGATGGGGTTCGCGCCAATAAACAGAGAGCGGTCTTGAAGTCTGCCCAAGTCGACTGACCATCTAACTGTGGCATAAAGGTTGGGTTGGGCTGCGTGCGGGCGACTTGCTGCTTATTACCTATTCTGGGTTCACCCTCGGCGGGGAGGGGCGCGCCTCCTTGCCTCTCCTGCTGGTCAGGAGAGCGCCCGGGGTGCAGGGCCCCCTGCATCTGTCCATCCATCTGTCTGTCTATGTGTCTGTCTCCCTGTCCATCTGTCTGTCCATCTCTTGTGCGTCTGTTTGTCTCCCTGTCTGTCTCTATGTTGTCCTGTCTGTCCGTCTGTCTGTGTGTCTGCGCCTCTCTCCGTCTGTGTGTCCGCCCGTCCCTCCTTTTCCGTCTCCCAATCCACATGTCCGTCCCTCTGTCCGCCCCTCCATTCCTCCGACTGGACTGTGTCTCTCTGTCTGGGAGACGCACCCAGCACCACCCAAGGAGGACTCAGCACTCAATACCACCACCCAGGAGGCCTCAGCACACAATACCACCACCCAGGAGGACTCAGCACCCAGCACCACCACCCAAGGAGGACTCAGGTCTGTCTGTCTGTCTGTCTGTCTGTGCATGGCACCCGCACCCCCGAGGCCCCAAGGCCTGTCCTCACCGGGGTGCCGCCTTGGCTTCCCCATCCCCGAGAAAGGAGAATGAGATGCCCAGGAGCCAGGAAACCCCCAGGAGAAGCGAGAAAGGGGAAGCGGCATCCACTCCCCGTCCGGAGCCCAGAAACGGCGGGGCCCAGCCGCCCCAAGCTCCCCAGGACACCCACCCGGGGGTCCACACCTGACAGCCCAAACCCCCGGAACCAAGACGGGCACCCTGGCTGCCCCACACCCGACCCGATGTGCCAATGGCCTGCAGTGAGTGTGAAAGCCCCAGGGGCCACCAGGTAGGAGAGGGAGGGGGAAGGAGAGAGGGATGAGATCCAGCACCCATCCCCCACCCACCCACCCAACACCCACCCACCCACCCAATTATCCACCCACTCATCCATCCACCCACCCACCCATCCATCCACCCACCCACCCATCCATCCACCCACCCACCCATCCATCCACCCACCCATCTACCCACCCATCATTCATCCACCCACCCATCCACCCATCCACCCACCCATAGATCCACCCACCCATCCACCCCCCCACCGATCAATCCACCCACTCTTCCACCCATCCACCCAATCATCCACCCACCCACCCACCCACCCATCCCCATTGCTCTCTCCACAGTGCTCTCCGGGTCCAGGCCTCCTGCCCTGATCCTCCCCTGGTCTGCAGCCTCAATCTTCCTCCCCCTCCTCCTCCTCCTCCTCCTCCTCCTCGTCCTCATGGCTGAAGCTCATCCGGGTAACTCACCTCCTTTCTGGTTCCTCCATCAGCCCAAGGGAGGATTCGAACACAGTACCCTTGTATGGATGATCCTGACTTCTCACCTTTGTTCCTCGTGACCTCCCCAACCCAACCCGAGACTCCCACACCATCTTCTGGAAGCTTCCCCGCGCCCTCCTGACCCCTGAGACCCCCCCCAACCTTGGGCCCTGCGACCCCTGACCCTGTACCTGACCTGGGCCTGACCTTCGACTCCAGGAGCCACAGGCTAAGCTTGCACTGTGTGGCCACCACCACAGAGGCCCGGTGCATCGTTGTGAACCTGAACAAGGGGTCGGTCACACTGCATGACAGTTGGGGCAATCGAGGCACGACGGAGACACCAGGCCCCCACCCTGGGAGGCCAATGTTGGGGGCTGTGGGGTAAACTGAGGCAGGGGTGGGCTGGCCCACATTCCCTGGTGTTCCGGGGGCTAAGTTGAGGCATGGATGGACGAATGGATCTCCCAGGTGTTCCGGTTTATGTCAAGGCACCGACCCCCCCGCTCTCCAAGGTCCCCGTCGGACAATGTAGCTGCGAATTCTGGGATCTCCTGTGGTACCAGGGAGTCGAGTTCGAGGTTACACTCACTGTGGCCAGGAGGCCCCTGACCAAAGGCCTGGGGTTCACAAACCCAGGTGAGGTCCTGAGGTTCCGGGTAGGGGGGGGGATCGAGGGTCAGGGGTCACAGGTCATATGTTGAAGGTTCAGGGGTCATTGGGTTGAAAGTTCAGGAATCATGGGGTTGAACTGGTCAGGGGTCATGGGTTGACGGGACAGGGGACATGGGGTTGAAGGGTCAGGGGTTTTGGGGTTGAAGGGTCAGAGGTCGTGGGGTTGAAGGGTCAGGGGTAAGTCTCCCCACAGGCCCTCCACCCTCCACCACCCCCCGCCATGTCGTTTCCCCAGGCCTTGTGTGTTATGTCTTCGAGGCCCAGGCCCTGAACTGCTCATGGGCACTGGGGCCGCAGGCACCGCGGGGGACACAGTATTCCTTCAGGATCCGGACTCCAGTTGGGGCCACCCCTGCCGGTTTCAATGCCCCCTCCGCACCATTGTCGGTTTCTAATGTTCCCCGCTCATCCCGCCATTGTCAGTTTCTAACGCCTCTCTTTGGCATTGTCAGTTTGTAATGCCACCTCTGTTGGCCATTGTCAGTTTCTAATGTCCCCGCCTTCGGCCATTGTGAGTTTCTAATGCCCCACCACTCCCTAGGACCGGCCTGTACCATGAGTGCTGGCCGACATGTGCCAGTCCGGCCTCCAGGTGCGCTGCATCCTCCCCGATCTTGCTGGCCTCTGGGCCCAGACCTACGCCCTGGTCACCGGCTCGAGCCCCGCTGGCCCCGTCCACTTCCTGGACGCCTGGCTCTATGCCCGTGAAATTGGTGAGGGTGGTTTCCAGTACCCCCTGGACCACCCAAGGCAGTTTCAAGTATCCCAGAGACCACCAAGGGCAGTTTAAAGTGTCCCCAAGAACACTGAGGGCGGATTTGTGTCCTCGAGACCACCGAGAGTGGTTTCAAGTATCCCCACGAGCACTTTGGTGCATGCAGGGCAGTTTCAGGTATCCCCAAGACCACCTAGGGCGATTTCAAGGGTTCCCCATGACCCCCAAAAGCAGCTTCAAGTTTTCCCAGGACCATCCAGGGCGGTTTTAAGTGTCCCCGAGACCGCTGAGGGCGGTTTCAAGTGTCCACACGAGCACCTTGGTGGATGGAGGGCGGTTTCCACTGTCCCCATGAGCATCCAGGGCAGTTTTGAGTGTCCCCCAAGACCCACAAGGAAGGGCAGTTTCAAGTATCCCTGGCACCACTGAGGGCAGTTTCGAGCCCCCCCACCCCACCCGGTGTCCCTCCATTCATCTGTGGCAGTTTTCAGAACACTTTGACCCCCTGTGAAACGTGAGCATTGCCTGCGGCCCCCGGGGCTGGCAGGTATGGTGGGAGCCACACAGGACCTGGAGGCAGTGGAGCAAGCACGACTTCCGGTACCAGCTGGCCCTGTGCATGGGAGTACTCAGTGCAACACCCGGGAGTACTCGGTCCAGCACTGGCGGGGAGTATTTAGTCCAGCAATGGTCAGGAGGGGGTGGGGTTCCGGATTGGTGTGGGATGGGAGTACTCAGTCCAGCACCGGGGAGGGATGGGAGTACTCAGTGCAGCACCGGGAGTACTCAGTCCAGCACCAGGGAGTACTGGTTGTAGCACCCTGGACTACTCAGTCCAGTATTGGTTGGGAGAGGTGGGTTTCAGGATTAGTGTGAAATGGGAGTACTCAGCCCAGCACTGGGGAGTACTCCACACAGCACGTGGGAGTACTAAGCACATCACCCAGAAGTACACGGTCCAGCACCCTGCCCCGCAGTCAGTGCTGACTGAGGCCTGTGCTCTGTTCTTTTAGCATGGTGGCCAGCTGGTCTCCCAGGACTCCCCGGTGAGTGCTCCTGGAACCGCCCCGTGCCTCAGTTTACCCCTGCCCCATGGCGAGTCTCCCCCCACATTGAGGTCTTGGGAGGCTCAGACAACACCTACGCCCTGCCAGGCCTCGAACCCGGGCCTCACCGGGCCTGTGCATCCGGGCCAGGGAAGCCCACACCCTGACCTAGGGCTCCTGGAGCAACACGGTGGAGTTTGGGGAACAGAGGGCGGTTTCAACTGTCCCCAGGGAGGTTTCAACTGTCCCCAGGAGTAGAGATTCTGGGTGGGGGGTGGTTTCAAGTGTCCCCAGGACCATTTTGGGCCTGTGGGTGGATGGAGGGCGGTTTCAAGTGTTCCCGGGGGAAGGGGTCTGGGGCGATTCGTTTCAAGTGTCTCCAGGGTGGGGAGGGGTCTGTGGTGGGTGGTTTCAAGTGTACCCAGGGCGGTTTCAAGTGTCCCGAGGGTGTTTTCTAGTATCCCAATGGGGAGGGGCTCTTGGGGGGGTGGTTTCAAGTGTAACCAGGACCACCTTGGGCCTGTGGGTGGATGGAGGGCGGTTTCAAGTGTCCCCGGGTTGGAGTGGTTCTGTAGGGGGCGGTTTTAAGCGTCGCCAAGGCAACCCTGGGCCTGTGGGTGGATGGAGGGCGGTTTCAAGTGTCCCCAAGGGGAGGGGGTCTGGGTGAGGGTCAGTTTCAAGTGTCCCATGATGGGAGCAGTTCTTTAGGGGGTGGTTTCAAGTGTCTCCAAGGCAACCCTCGGCGTGTGCATCGATGGAGGGCGGTATCCAGTGTCCCCACGAAAACCTTGGGCCTGTGAGTGGATGTAGGGCAGTTTTGAGTGTCCCCACGGCGGTTTCAAGTGTCCCCGGGGGAATGGGGATCTGGGTGGGGGGGTGGTTTCAAGTGTCCCCAAGACCATTCTGGGCCTGTGGGTGGATAGGTGGCGATTTCAAGTGTCCTCAGAGGCCTCACATGGGGGGGAGCCTTTGCAGGTGGAGTCGTGTGGGGAGGGCTGGGGCAAGGAGCTGAGGGTCACGTGTCCCTCCCTCCCCACTTCATGTGACCCCTCCCCCTCCCATCCCTTCCTCCCCGAGTGTGTGCACACCCACACGGTCGGAGGTTTCAAGGGTCCCCGCCGGGCCAGCCATGCTGCACCTGCTGCTTCGGCAGCACTGGGGTCGCTGGGCCTGGGCTGGGGCTGTCAGAGGTGAGCGGGAATCTGAACCCGGGGCCCCCAAGGTGGGGGGGGGAACGCAACGCATTGTGGGCCATGCGGGAGGCCGGGATTCGAGCCCACCTCCACCCATCCGTCCGTCTGCCCTGCAGGCTCCTGAGCGCCCGCGTTCCCTGTGTCAGCGACAAGTTGACTGGTGAAGATGGACAGACCGACGGACGGAGGGACAGAGGGACATGGGGGGCTGGGGGGTTGGGCGGTGACAGACAGACAGCGATGGGAATCGAGACACAGACAGACATGAAGACAGACGGATGGACAGACAGGGAGACAGGGAGATGGACGGACAGATGAACAGACAGACAGGCAGACTGGGAGACAGATGGACAGACCTGGAGACAGACAAACAGGCATGGACAAGAGACAGGCAGACAGATGGACAAACAGACATGGAGACAGACAGACAGGGAGACGGACAGACAGACACACAGCAGACAGATGGACAGACAGACAGACAGGGACACAGATGAGCAGGACAGACACACAGGTGGACAGGGACACAGACAGACAGAACTGGAGACAGACAGATGACAAAAAGACACAGATGGACGGATGGACAGATGGACATCATGGAGACAGATAGACAAGAGAGGGAGACGGACAGACAGATGAGCACACAGTGAGACACACAGGGAGACAGACAGTCATGGACAGATGGACCTGGAGACAGACGGACAAACACACTGAGCAGATGGTCAGACAGACAGACGGAGAAACAGGGAGACAGACAGACGGACGGATGGATGGACAGATGGACAGATGAGCAGACGGGCAGACAGACCTGGAGACAGACGGACAGATGGACAAATGGATGGACGGACAGACACAGAGGGAGACAGACGGACAGACAAAGAGATGGGCCGATGGACACACGGACAGCCGGACAGCCGTGCACCTCCCCCTGTCCTCCGCTGGGAGGAGGAGGAGGAGGAGGAGGAGGAGGAGGAGGAGGAGGAGGAGGAGGAGGAGGAGGAGGAGGAGGAGGAGGAGGAGGAGGAGGAGGCGGAGCCATGGCCCGTGGTGGAGCTGAGCCTGCAGCCTGGGCCCTGATCATGGCGCCGCCGGGGTCACCCCAGCCCCCCCCCCCCGCATGCACACACGTACCCAGGGTTAGGGTACTGAGTCCTCCTGCGTGGGTGCTGGGTGCTCAGTCCTCCCCCGGCATCTCCACACAAGATGCTGGGTGCTCAGTCCCCCCTGGCGTCTCCACACAAGGTGCTGGGTGCTCAGTCTTCCTTTGTTAGTGCTGGGTGCTCAGTCCTCCCCCGGTGTCTGCATACGAGGTGCTGGGTGCTCAGTCCTCCCGTGCCTCCACACAAAGTGCTGGGTGCTCAGTCTTCTCATGTGGGTGCTGGGCAGTTAGTCCTGTGTCCCACACGAGGGCCTGGGTGCTCAGTCCTCCTGTGTGTGTGCTAGGCGCTCAGTCCTCCTCCCGTGCCTCCGTGAGGGGTGCTGGGTGCTTGGAATAATTAGTACATGTTTTTGGAATAATTAGTACATGTTTAGGCTAGTCAAAGCCGAAGTCATAATAGCCCAATAGCTATGCCCTTATGGACACTTAAGATGATGCTAAGTGAAATGAGCTCCATGTTATGGAAACAAGTGGTATATCATTATTGTAATTATTTTCAACATGCAATATGAATCCGTACCCTTTTTATTTTCTCTCGTATTCCCTTCCTGTGGTTTTACCCCCACTATCACTGTATCTCATCTGAGCACCCTGGATACTGTATATACGTGTATTAGAGCTAGGGAAGAGAAAGTAAATATCAAAATCAATAGACAAAGGATAAAAATACAAACAACTCCAAACACTTCTCTTCAATTAACCACCAAAAAGCTGGAAGTGGAGCTATTGCTCAAGTGACAGAGTGCTAGCCATAAGCAAAAAAAGCTCAGGAACTGTGTCCAAGCCTGAGTTCAAACCCCGGGAACAGCAAAAATATAGGTAGATAGATAGATAGATAGATAGATAGATAGATAGATAGATAGATAGATAGATAGATAGATACAGTTTGTGTTGCAATGGAAAACCATGCACTCTACATCACTCTCTTCCTAATTCATTCCACTACTAGCTACTCACTCCTAGCTACTCAGAAGGCTGACCTTTGAGGATCATGGTTGAATGCCAGTGAAGACAAGAATGTCTGTTAAAGAGTATCATCTCCAATTAACTACAAAAAAAAAACAAAAACAAAAACCTGGAAGAGGCACTGTGGCTCAAAGAGACAGAGGACTAGCCTTGAAAGGAAAGGAAGAAGGGCTGGGAATATGGCCTAGTGGTAGAGTGCTTGCCTTGTATACATGAACCCATGGGTTCAATTCCTCACCACCACATATAGCAAAAAGCAAGAAGTGGAGCAATGGCTCAAGTGGTAGTGTACTAGCCTTGAGCAAAACAAAAAAAAAAGCCTGCGACAGTGCTCAGGACCTGAGTCCAGGACTGGCAATGAAGGAAGGAAGGAAGGAAGGAAGGAAGGAAGGAAGGAAGGGAGAAAAGAAAGAGAGGAAGAAAGAAAGAGAGAAGATTCTAATAGTTCAATACCTATTTTTGTAGCTTTAGACTGGTTTACAGAAGGAAAAGATATTTCACAAGTGAATGAACAATTATGGAAAGCAAATTGCTGTCTTCCACATAATAAACACATAAACAATCTTCCAAGTAATGTTTTACATCTACATAACTGATTAACTAGAAAATATGCCAAAATACTTGAATTAGGAAAAGCAGTTCATCACTTAAAATATTGTAATTTATCTTTACAATCAGTTTGTAAAAACAACAACAAAAAAAAACACAAAAAAGTAGCTGCTAAGTGCCAGTGGCTCTCACCTGTAATCCTAACTTCTCAGAAGCTTATGAGCTGAGACTCACAGCTCAAATCCATCCAGGCAGGAAAGTCTATGAGACTGATCTCCAAATAACTACCAAAAAAAGCTGGAAGTGGACCTGTGGTTCAAATGATAGTCTGCTAGCCTTCAGCACAAGAACAGCACCCAAGCCCTGAGTTCAAGCCTCAGGACTGGCATAATGAACAATCATAAATAGACCCAACATATTCGACTAGCAATGTGGCTTAGCGGCAGAGTGCTCACCTAGCATGCATGAAGCCCTGGGTTCCATTCCTCCCCACCACATAAACAGAAAAAGGTGGAAGTAGTGCTGTGTGTGTGTGTGTGTGAATAAAAGCAGCTCAGGGACAATGCTCAAGCCCTGAGTTCAAGCCTCAGAACTGGCAAAATAAAAACAACATTAAATTAAGTATATAACCCTCCTGGTAATACTAATAAGAAATCATTAGTCCAAGGCCCAGGACTGGCCAAAAAAAAAAAAAAAAAAACAAAGAACCTAAATGCTTACATACAGTACTTAGAAATTTTCTAAGCACTATCTGCTGTGTATCTGTTTTCTAATACTGTACAGTAATATGGTAATACTATCATGACATTATAGCTGATTAATATACTCTATGAAGTTTTTAGTAAGTGCCACCACAGTAACAGCAGCTAACTGAGTATTACCACAAGTAATTGAGACCATGAGTGACAGGTGGTTGAACTTCTCTTTGTGTTTAAAAAACAAAATGAGTTTTCACACAAAAGGAGAAGGGACGGACTCACGGGAGGGGCCCAGAGAAGGTGATATCTACCAACTTTTTCGAAGTGACTATGTAAGGAATTAAAAACATAGTCCTCTATTTTGAGAATTGTACTCAAGTCAAAAGTCCCTTCTGGTGGCCACCCATCTTGAAAGTGAGCCACTCAGAAGAGCAGAGAGTCACCCACTTTCCTTTCTTGATCTCTACACTATTATTGTGAGTAACTTCCTTCCAGTGGGCTAAAGTCAAGTCCACGGGAGTGGAAGGGACGTTGCCCATGCCTATCAGTCTCCTCAGTTGTGCAGTCCACAAAATAACAAGAGGTAAAACAATTCCAATAAAACAGAAGAAACAATACACACAGGCCTGATATTTAAAAGACTGACAAAATGGAGATCTCCTAAGCTGATCCGCTGGCTCCTGTGAAGAAGCAAAAGTAGCAGACCCAAGATCAAGGTGGGCAGGTTGAGCCTCCGTTAGGAGGCCCTCCTGGTCAGTTCCTGCCAAAAAGCGAACTGACTTGCACCATTCAAGAAAGGCGAGGTTGGACGATCACGATGGGCACCCCACCACCTTGGGACCAAGAGAAGGAAGAAGAGGCAAGGGATTCTGGCACACAGGCCTGCCCCGCTCTCTGCTTGCAGCTCCATGCTTCTTGGTGTAGACCTGAGCGGTAATGAATGCCTTCCCAGGTTGGGGCACTACTGGGGGCCTAATCCTGTGGTCCTGTTGCATTCCCATTTCTCCCTTGATTTCTTTCCCCCAAAGTTTGTTGCTACCCAGGTCACCCAAGCTGCATGGTTGAGGGAACGGGATACTGGTGAGGACAGCAGCGGGAGGCACAAGTGCCAATGGACTGGCCAGTAAGCAGCGCTGGGCTCCTTAGCCACGCCCACGACCAGAATATCACCCTTGACTTGAGCAAGTAGGACACAGTCCCCGGAAACCCTTTAGCACCTTCCAAGCCACTGTGTACTGGGTGCGCTCGCATGTGCATATGTGTGCCCGTGCTTGCTTACATGCGTGTGTGTTTGTTCCTGATGCTGTACATGGGTGTGCTTACTAAGCCAAAGTCTGTGTATGTGTAAATAGGTATGTGGATGTAGATCCAGGAGGACCCGGCACAGTGTGTTATGAGTGAGCATGTGGAGGTGGCGGGAAGGGAGAAAGAGAAAGAGAGAGAGAGAGTCATCTCGCCTATGAGGAATTCTTTGTTCATGTGCGGTTGTATGAGTGTGTCATGTATGAGGTTGGACATAGGGAGTTCCAATTGTGTGCATGTTTACTTGCTTATTTGAAGTTCCCAGACACCAATCATTTGGCAAAGTCTCCCCTTTTGTGCTGTCCTCTGCACAAAGGTCTCTGGACTTGAGGCCAGGGATACCTAGCTGCCTCTGCTCTTGGAGATCTGCATGACAGTGACAATGACGCCTATGAATACTGTTGCTGGGTGCTAGTGTGCCTTGGTCACGGCAGGGAAGGGTCAGATATCCCTTTCCCTAGTGTCTTAGCAGAGCTTCCTGAAGGAGCCTAAAACATATGGCTGTGAGCCACGGGCACCAGGATTGCCAGCTCCTGCCTCTAGCCAGTATAATCCTTGGCTGCTCAATAGCAGGAAGTAGCAGGCAGGGATCTGGGCCAGAGAGGCCAAGGCAAGCGGGAAGACAAGAGTTAAGCAGACACTAGCGCAGAAAGGAGATGCCCAGATTCGCTGACCTGCTAACCTTGTATGTCCCTTATGCTCTGAGCAAGAGAGATGAGGTTGATTGTGAGAGAGGTGGCGGATCCATACACCAGCCACTTCCAGGACTGGCAAGGGCAGAGGCGGTGGGGAGCTGTGTCACACGGGTTCAACCAGGATGTGGGAAGATGGAGCAGGAGGGGAGGTGGAAAGTGTATTTGCCTAGGACCCTGGCCCAAGCCGGTCCCAGCAGAATGGCCAGGGGAGGGATGTGCGGCTCTACACATCCTGTGCATCCCGAAGGCCTGTGAGAACTAGTGAGAACTTACAGCAAACCCCCAAGGGGCCCTGTGTCCTTTTTGCTATGGCAACTCCAGTTGGAACACTGGCTCAAGTCAACAGGAGGCGCCTAGTACCTGGCCATGTCACAGAGCTCCAAACCATATGGGCACTGCCCAGAGGCTTCCCAGCACCCCAGGTGCAAATTTACTGTGAGGCACCAGGAGGCCCTGCTGGCCTGTGAGCACCAACTGCCTACCTCTAAGCAGCCTCACTACCCCTCCCTTAAGGCTGTTCCTGTTGGAATGCAAATGAAAGCACACATCAACAAAGTGGGCAAGGAATGGAGAAACAAAACATCCGGCCACCCCCTGGAGGCTTTTCTGCATAGTGGGTCGCATATGTGCAGTCCTTCCTGCTCAGAAAAACACAGGGCTGCTGCCTAGCAAGCCAGGCAAGGTCTTCAGGTGGTCTTGGCCAAGGGGGCAGAGGCCGTTTCCAGACCAATCGGATGTCAGTCATAAAACCAGAAGGCAGGAAAGGAGTGCCGCTTCCCTCCTACCTTTGTCACAAACCTCCTGTGCACAGAAAAGGAGCAGAGGGGCTTGGGCACAGAGCAGGCAGACAACAGATTAGATAAATGGGGATTGGTGTTCACCAGAGGACTGAGAGATCCCAGGTGTGCAGAGGGTGAGAGCAGAGGGAGATTTGGAGAAGATAAGAAGGGCTAGGCCAGGGTGAGGCAGTTGTAATTTCCCCAGAAGAAGTGAAGAGGTGCATGGGGAGGTGTGCAGCCTGTGAACCTCAAGAGGAGGAGGGGGAAATTGGGAAGCAGAGGCAGAGGCAAAGAGGCAGTGACGCAGAGGCATGTGTGAGTTGAAAGCAGTCCAGAGCAGCAAGGCAGGGACAGGAGGGCTAGGAGAGAGAACTCGGAGGGAGTTATCAGCAAAGGAGGTATGTGTGCAGGGGACAAGCCTCAGGAACTCAGCTGCAGATGGCAGGTGGTGGCTAGGAAGGCCAGGTTGGGCGCCCCACCACCCTGGGACCAAGTAGAAAGGAGAAGAGGCAAGGGATTCTGGGGCACAGGCCTGCCCCATTCTCTGCGCGCAGCGCTGTGCTTTAGGGTGTAGACCTGAGGGGTAACGAATGCCATCCTTGGTTGGGGCACTCCTGGGGCGTAATCATGTGGTCCTGTTACATTGACATTTCTGCCTTGATTGCTTTCCCGAAGAGTTTGTTGCTACCCAGGTCTTCGAAGCTGCATGGTTCAGGGAATGGGAGACTGGTGAGGACAGCAGGGGGAGGCCCAAGTGCCAATGGACCTGTCCAGTAAGCAGCACTGGGCTCCTTAGCCATGCCCACCACAAGAACAACACCCTGGACTTGAGCAAGTAGGACACAGTCCTCGAAAACCCCTTAGCACCTTCCAAGCCACTGTGTACTGGGTGCGCTCACGTGTGCGTGTGTGTGCCCCTGCTTGCCTACATGCGTGTGTTCCTGATGCTGTACAAGAGTGTGCTTCCTAAGCCTAAGTCTGCATATGTGCAAATAGGTATGTGGATGTAGATCCAGGAGGACCCGGCACAGTGTGTTATAGTGAGCATGTGGGGGTGGCGGAGAGGAAGAGAGAGAAAGAGAGAGAGAGAGAGTCGGCTCGCCTGTGAGGAATTTTTTGTTCATGTGCGGTTGCATGAGTGTGTCAGGTATGAGGTTGGACAGAGGGAGTTCAAAGTGTTTACACGTTACTTGTTTTTTGAAGTTCCCGGAGACCAATCATATGGCGAAGGCTCCCCTCTTGTGCTGTCCGCTACACAAAGGTCTCCGTACTTGATGCCAAGCTGCCTCTGCTCTTGGAGATCTGCATGACAGTGATGATGCTGCCTATGAATATCATTGCTGGGTGCTAGTGTGCCTTGGTCACGGCAGGGAAGGGTCAGATATCCCTTTCCCTGGTGTCTTAGCAGAGCTTCCTGAAGGAGCCTAACACATATGGCTGTGAGCCACGGGCACCAGGATTGCCAGCTCCTGCCAATAGCCAGTATAATCCTTGGCTGCCCAATAGCAGGAAGTAGCAGGCAGTGATCTGGGCGAGAGAGGCCAAGGCAAGAGGGCAGACAAGAGGTAAGTGGAAACCTGCCCAGGGAGGAAATGCCCGGATCCGCTGACCTGTTTTTCTTGTATCTCCCTTGTGCTGTCAGGAAGACAGATGACATGGAGGGCGAGAGAGGTGGCAGATCCAGACACTGGCCGCTTCCAAGTCTGGCAAGGGCTGAGGCGGTGGGCAAGCTGTCCCACACGGGTTCAGCCAGGATGTGGGAGGATGGAGCAGGAGGGGAGGTGGAAATTGTATTTACCTAGAAACCTGGCCCAAGCCAGCCCCAGCAGAATGGCCATGGGAGGGATTTGCAGCTCCAGAGGTCCTGTGAACATCAACTATGACACTGTAACACAAGGGCTGGAGGAAGACTGACAGGATGACTTGCATTGTGCAGGTGTTTCTACCAGAAGAAAGAAGGCATTGTAGCAGGCAGGGTCAAGGCTAAGGCTACAGAATGAAAGTCATGTTTTCTGGCCCATGGGGAACTGAAGTATGCAAACGCTGGGCTGACAGCTACCATTTTATAACAGATGATCTGCTAATTGCATTTTATTAAATACTAAAAGAAGTTGGATGAGTAAAAGCATAAATAATACTCGAAATGAGTACTAACTATGATAAGGGCATCCAAAGTCACAGGAAAACTTTCTTTAAGCACAAAAATGGATTCCACGACAGCATTTATTTCAAAATTTCTGTCTTCTCAGAATTAATGTTTTAAACAATGATTCGTATAACTATCAATATTCCAATGGTCTTCAAGTTAATGCATACAAACGTCAAATTTTGTAAGGTTTACAAAGATATGAAATCCAAATTATAAGGTGATATAACTGTGGTAGATATGGAGAACTGCAAATTCTAGCAATAAGCAAATAAAGTAAAGGTAAACTCTGGAGACTAAGTTGTTTTTATTTACATAAGGAGTTTTTGACTAGTAAATACCCAATCAATGTAAGAAGAAAAGGTATTCTCATCAGTGATAGTTGAATACTATCCTATCTCAAAACATTCTGGCTTTCTCTGAAATGGTTTTGAGAGGAGTCACTGTTTGGCTTTTCCTTCTAAGTGTATAATGATTTAGCTCTAATGATACAAATGACTTAAATTAACATAATTCTGAGTGCATACTTGACTAACAAATCTTAAGATTTTAGATATATTTTAGGATTAAAGTGATTCCCAATTCAATGTTTCTATCGGACTGAAACTACCGTAATATCTCCTCATTTCTTCTGAGTAGACACTATTAAACTTCTCCATGAGTTTACATATTTTTTACAAACTTATTAAATCATCAGGGACTCTGTCTTAAGGTGTAGGAAGGACAGAAACACAAAACCAAAATGAAGCCAAACCTTCACGAAGTTGACACAAAAAGTACACAAAAGTCAGCCCTGGAAATAAGGGCAGAATAAGGGAAATAAGGGCTATCATTAGAAAGTAACCTAAAGGTTCAGGGGAAGAAGAAATTAGTTTTGGACAGGAAGACCAGTATCTGAACTGGCCCCCAAGAGGCCTGAAGTTAGAAGGCTGTTTGCGTGTTCCATACTAGCGGGAACAAATCACAGAGGGGAAAAAAGAGAAAAGAAAAGAGGGAAATCTGGGAATATGGAAAGAAGCTTCATTGTGAAAGGCTTTTAGTATCAGACCAGGAAGGACTAAAGGAAAAGCAGTCAATTCAGGTTTTTAAGAAGAAAAAAATGCAATCAAAACCAGCTCAAAAGTAAGAGTTCTCCTCACTGTTCCTCAATAATCAGCTCTTGTCTGTTGAAAACAAAAAGTAGAGTGCCTATGGTCCATACCTGTAATGAACCTACTCAGAATGCTGAGATATGCAGATCACAATTTGAAGCCAGCCTGGGCAGAAAAGCCCATGAGACTCACATCTAATTAATCATCAGAAAGCAAAAGGGGAGCTGGGGCTCCAATGGCACAGCGCTGGACTTGAACAAAAATGCTCAGCTATAGTGCCCAGGCCCTAGTTCAAACCTCAAGAGCACACACACACACACACTCACACACACACACACACACACACACACACACACACACACCAGCTCAGAGATTACTAGACATAATAGCCTAAAAGTTGTCATTTGAGCCTAAATAAAGCTATATACAATGCTGATTGGGAATAACTACAAGGCCTTTAGAAGTAACAAATGCCATTTGTAAGGAAATGGAAGGACTTGGAAAAAATTATACTAAATGAAGTGAGACAGACCCAAAGAAACATGAACACTATGGTCTCCCTTATTGGGAATAATTAGTACAGGTTTAGGCAAGTTATAGCAGAGCATCACAAGGCCCAATTGCTATACCCTTATGAACACATAAGATGATGCTAAGTGAAATGAACTCCATGTTATGGAGACAATTGTTATATCACAGTTGTAACTACTTTCAATGTCCCATGTGTATCTGTAGCTTCTACTATTGATGATGTTCTTGTATCACCTTCCTGTGGTTGTACCTACACTATCTCTGTAATCTTATCTGAGTATATTGGAAACCGTGTATACTGGTATTGGAACTAGGAAATTGAAAGGGAATACCAAAATTGAAAGACACAGGGTAAAAAAAGACAAACAAATACAAAAGTAATACTTGCCAAAATGTTTGGTGTAAGTGAACTGAACACCTCAGGGGGCGAAAGGGAAAGGGGGAGGAGGGAGGGGGGAATGAGGGACGAGGTAACAAACAGTACAACAAATGTATCCAATGCCTAATGTATGAAACTGTAACCTCTCTGTACATCAGTTTGATAATAAAAATTGAAAAAAAATAAAATTAGATATCTCTCAAAAGGTTTTTAATGAGATGCCATCAGTATGACACAGTCAGAATAAGGTTGAATTAAGTATCTCAGTACCTGTGGCCAACTTAAATTGACACATAAACCAATTAACTACCACAAATCTGCTCATATTTATCAATATACATCATCTTACATTATACCCAATCTCTCAATACTGACAGTAACAAGCATCCTTGTATCATAATTCATACATATATAACCAGACAAACTAGCCTTTCTCCAGAAGGAACACACCAGTACATGGGCAATGTTTATACTTCACAAGATCCAATCATTTAAGTGCAATAATAGGATGTACCAGGCAAGGCACTGGTGGCTCCCACTTGTAATCCTAACTATTCAGGAGGCTGAGATCTGAAGATCAAAGTTTAAAGTCAGCCCAGGAAGAAAAATCCATTGAGATGCTCATCTCCAATTAATCACTGGAAATCCACAAGTGGAGCTCAAAGTGGTAGAGTGCTAGTCTTAAGGAGAAAAGCTCAGGGGCAGGCTTGGAAATTATTAACACATAGGTCACAAGAAAATTTCAGCCAGGCATTAGTTGTTCACACCAGTACATTTAGCTATTCACGAGCTTGAGGTCTGATGATCACAGATCAACAGCTAGTCTGAGCAGGAAAGTCTGTGAGACTCTTATGTCCAATTAACCACCACAAAAGCACAAGTGGCACTGTGGCTCAAAGTGATAGAGTACTGGACTTGAACAAAACAGCTCAGAGAGAATCCCAGCCCCGAGTTCAAATCCTATGACTGACAAAAAAAAAAAAAAAAAAAGGACAAAAGAAAATTTCACTCAGTAGTAAACACCTTAGGGTCCTTTCAGAAAACCCAATTCAGACAGCATTTCTACATATCAGCTTCTGATTTCACAGTCCAGCCCATGAATTTTCTGGCCCAGTTATTATTGTATTATTATAGTTACTGTATGACTTGCATGTGAATGTATTTCTCATCTTTGACCATTGAAATATGTGCTATTATTTCAATGAGCTTAAGCTGAATCAACATACAAGGTCAGGCCACACTTCTACAGCACAGTAATAGTTCTTGATCCATATAATTTTAAAGCCCTATAATCTATGAGTCCTAGCGCATACACCTATGTGACTTTAGAAATGTTCAGTGATTGGATCCTCTCTAGCATTCACATTTCCTAGATGTTGAAATGGAATATTAAAATAAGAAAGTTTTGGCAGCCTCCAAGAAAAAAGGTTGAGTGCCTCAAGCTATTAATTTTTATTGAATTGAGCCCTTTAATTGCTTGGGTGTTGGAGAATTAAAGTCTCCAACCAGTGGAAAAATTTAGCCCCGGCAGGGTTACTCTGATGCCTCATTAGCACACTAATAGGCCCTTGGGAACACATTCCCTGTTTTAGTCCATCAGCCTGGAATTGGGGAAGGACTAGTGATTTTTCTTTTACTTCCCAAGAGAATTTTTACTGCAATTGCACTTTTAATTTGCGCCTGCGCTACATGTTTCATGTGTCTTTGTCCTTGTTTGATTAGTTGTGTTTCGTGTGGAGTGCTAAATTGGGAAAAAAGTCCTCTGGTGGGCGGCCTCGGCAGGTTGATTGCCAGGGGATGGAAATCTCCACTGGGGAGGATCCCCCTGAGAATTTTCAGGGCCCTATGGACTTTCCATCACTCTGGCTGGCAGCTTGTGGACGCTGGACATGCCATCCAAGGCGTAAAAGCCTCTGTTTCTATGTTCTGTTTTGTCTTGACTAGTTTTGTCTTTGAGATTGGCACCAGTTTTAAACATAAACTTTTGTTTCCCTTATTTCTGTTGTCCATTTACATGTCTATGGGCAAAACATTTACTAGGTACTGTGTCTCCTTCTGCAAGAAGGCAGAAAAAGTGCAGGCTGCTAAGAGCTGAGTTCAAACAGCTGGCTAGGCTAATCTTAGCCTGAGAGTAAACACTAAGAGTCAAGTGCTAGGTGGACTCAGTAATACTCCAGGGGACCCCAACCCAGTTATCTTCAGTGTTTAGTATGCTAAGATACTTTGCTAAAACTAATAGGCCCTAGCGAATAAGACTAAACAATGCTAAAATCATTCATTAAAGGTTTTGTTTTAAGTTTTGGTCATTACAAGAGTAAGATTGGAAAATATACCTTTTGCCACTAAAAAATGTACGGCTGATAGTTGTTTGGACTGCTTTTAAGTTCTGTTTACATTAATACCTACATATGTGAATGTATGTATGTGTGTGTGCGCGCGCACAAATGTATGTGGGTGTGAATGTGTTCAAGATTAAAATGTATGATGTAAAAATAGGTTAGTTTAACTTTAAACTTCAAAAGATCATTGAATTTGGGCATTACCAAAAGCTTTAAAGGATTATTTATTTTAAAAGGAACTATAGTTAAAAATTCTTTAATTCATGGTTAAAAATAAATAAATAAATAAATAAATAAATAAGAACTTAGCATGGGCCCTTGAACCTATCCTCAGTAGTGAGGGGTAAACTGACAAAAGTGCAGTTTAGCCAATCCACGTGATGGGACAGCCGTAGGGTGGCGTCCATTCATAGTGGGAGAGGGCAAGCTGGCCCCAAGGCAGTTCATCAAGCTCTAAGGAGTAGGATGGAGATAGGCCCATTCTATAGGACAGGCCAATGGAGGCCTTTCTTTTATTTCTTTTGTTTTCAGGTATAAACATTGGAAACCTCAGGGTAAAATGTATGATTTGACTGATACTTCTAAAACTGCCCCTTAGGATGGATTAAAATTGGAATATCTTAAAGGAGAGTTAAAAGTTTATTTACCTGATATAACTCGATTTCTGTACAGGTTTGCAATTTGGATGTATTAAAAAGGCAAATATGCTAACTCTGAAATCTCATGGTTATAATTCTGGGACACACTGCTAAGTGTACTCTTGTTACAATTGTTTTGGGTATCACTTTAATGAATCAGGTAATAAATTTTTTAAGTGTATACTGTAATGTAACAGTAAGATTAACTATCTTAAGTCACATATAATCAGGTAAATATTTTAAAGTATATAAACTAATGGGGGATAGAAGTACACAACTTTAATTAACTCTCTGTATATAGGAAAATGGCTCTTTTAAAGCAGACAACCAGGAGGCAATGTGCCCCCTGGGCTTCAGTTTTTCTATGCAAATACAGGCTGAGGTAAAAGTGTGAAAGCCTCTACTTTAAAAGGTTTTAGAATGCCTTTCTAGATAAGAAATTTGGAAGTGAAAAACAAGCAGCATGAAGCAATGGGTGATACCTAGGCTCCAGATTTCTTTTAATACAACCAGGCTTGGTAAAAGACTTGAGATCAAAAATGTATTCTGAGATATGAAATTTAAAATGTTTGTTTTAAGTTGGATATAGGAAAACGATGGCTATCAAGATGATTGTTTAATTACTACTCCAGTTTGTTTTACAGGTTTTCAATAAAATGATTTATTATTTGCTGCACCTGATAAAAATATTGTATCAAAATTGTTACAAATTTTGCCTTTAGACTTTCAACAGTATAATTTAATAATTGCCCCTGATAAAATTCATTTAAACAGAAGAACCATTTAAGTATCTGGGATATTTAGTTAGAAGACAAGTAATTACCCCCCAATTAATAAAAATTCGTACTGAAGAGTTTAAAACTCTTAATAATTTTCAAAAGTTACTAGGGACAGCAATTGGCTTTGCCCTTCCTTAGGAATTCCCAGAATTCCTAACCTATGTTCCATTCTTCAAGGAGATTCGGATTTATGTAGCCCTCAAAAATTAATTGACACGTCAGGAACTGCTCCTAAGGAAATTTGGCATATGGATGTAACACACATCCCTGAATTTGCCCACTTACAATATGTGCATGTATCCATTGATACATACTCTTCTTTTATTTGGGCAACTCCTCTACCAGGGGAAAAAGGGACTCATGTCATTCAACATTTACTAGAAACATTCGCAGTCATGGGGATTCCTTCTCAAATAAAAACTGACAATGCACCAGCTTATTCCAGTAAACAAGTATGAAAGGTTTTAGAATTTCATAACATTTTTCATGTTACAGGAATTGAATACAATCCTCAAGGTCAAGGTATAGTAGAAAGAGCTCATTATACATTAAAAACACAAATTACAAAACTAAAGAGGGGGAGTATGGATAGTACTGAGGGATATGCAACTTCTATGAAAAGTATTTATAAAACAGCCCCTGCTGTCATTGCAGAAGCATTATTTGTCCTTAACTTTTTAAATTTGTCTCAAGGAGATGTTTTAGCAAGAGCTGAGCGACACTTCCTAGCTCCGCCCATGCAAAACAAACAGCAGCCGGTTTGGATTAGATTGGGGGTTGGGCTAGATTGGGTCCCCAGGGAGTTGTTAACCCAGGGCGAGGGTATGCTTATGTTTCTACAGAAGACAGCCCATCTTTCTAGCACCTGCTCCAGTGGATCCAGCAACAAACACCCCTCTGTCCATCAAGGGGGTGAGACATTCTCATTCAAGTGATAAGGCCATTCAAATGGACAGGTGTGCACTGGTAACCTGTAGGGGCTACATCAGAGGTAATGTATTGGGCCTATATTTCTAACCCTCCTTTATTACATCCATATTTATGGACAAAAGCCCCTGTCTCTGTTTTTACATCTATTCCTAATTTACTCTCTCCCTCTATGGGTCTGGCATTCCAGTCTTTCCTATGGAAGAGGAAAGATCATTTAACTTCTCTTATTCTCAGTTCTCTAAAGCTATCTGTCAAGGCCGTTCCCCATGTTACCCTTTTAGATATCAATATTGGATTCAGCATGGAGGTTCATATAACTCCAGTAGAACTCGATTGATTAGACTGTCTTCCTGGTCTGTGGGATCTCATACCTATAAATTAGATAATTATCCTAGCCCTGCTGGCCTGCCTAAATGTGACAATTTTACTTATCTGAACCTGAACTTTACTGAAAGACATTGGGAAAGTTGTCGAGGAATTTTTCCAACTATTTGGAATACATCCCAGCATACTTGGTATGATTGGGGACCTTTTGGTGTGTGGTTGAAAAACTGCACTGAATATAACTCATCTTGTGAACCTACTTTATCTATGAACATGTCCAATGCCATGTCTGCTAAACAGTTTTTAGGGTGGTTTGGAGCAGGCTTTAGTGACCCCTGGCCTGCGCTCGCCCATGGAGACAGGCTATTTCCTCCACAACGTCATCTCTGGAAATTAGCAGCTTCTCTGGCTTCCCATATTGCTGGCCAATGGAACTTACTCAGGATCTAAAAGGTCCTCGGCCTCCTACAACTTCACAGCTGTAAAGACCTACAATATCTCTGCTTGTGTTCATTTCCCACAAGTATTGATGGTCGACCCCATAAACATAACAAAGAATGCCATTACCTGCATAAATCGTAAATTGTATACTTGCTTGAAT